>NW_025779050.1:0-94710 GCF_021130785.1 Homalodisca vitripennis | reverse complement strand
ATTTTTTCTACAGCTCTTATAGATCAGCAATCAAACAATAACGCTCAACCCCAACAGTTGGATAGTTAAGTTTTAATAGTTACTGGTATTTTCATGATAATGTCAGCATTGTATCTCATACTTTTTTTGTGTTTTGTATTGTTGAACTAAAAGATTTAAAATAATATTGTATATTGTATGGATTGTATATCTCAAAGTAGTTTATGTATTCTCTTGAAATATTTTCAAGCAATCTTGAAGTTGTATGGAATATCTCCAATACCTATTAATACCCGACACATGATGAAATGTGTCATTGATATATTATGATGTTTAATCATAGTTTCTTCATATAATTCATATGAAGGAAACTCAAGGTGATTCGGACATGACTCATTTCTCTATGTTAAGTTCTGTATATTTATGTTAATTTTCGTCATGTCCTACGATATAAATGTGAAATTTTTAGTTTCAGTCGTTTGAATATTTTTATAGCCTTCATTCTTTAAAGCAATTTGTACTTTTTGGTAACAAATTCTCTCATAGATTTTATTTTATAAATATCAAATCTAAATACAAGATCAAAAGGAAAATTAATATTTTTGACAATTGAATATGTAATCACAAAGTTACAAATATATTTTATAGAAAATAATTATATGTTCTCTATACCCCCAAATAAATGCTATTTTTAAGACAAAGTAGTAGTTTTAAGTTTTAGGCCTAGTATTGGTCAACAAGTATTTAATCGAAATTCAAATATATATATTTATATAAGTTTTTTTTTACGTAGGGAGAATGCTTGCGCACGGAGTGTGGGACTCCCTTGCGGACTACCCACTAAACCCCCTACGGGCCACGGAGGGCCCAGGCCGGAACCCTTTCGGATGACATCTTGCCTGGTACGTGTGTCTTATGTCCTAACCAGGACAAAGCTACTTGTTTCGGAAGCTAGGAGTCAGCCAGGCATCCGCCTTCACGCTTCTGATGAAGGATCGCATGTACATGAGTGGTGACTGCATTCCAGGCGTCCTCTCTGCAGCATC
The DNA here is from genome assembly GCF_021130785.1 of Homalodisca vitripennis. NCBI lineage: Eukaryota > Metazoa > Arthropoda > Insecta > Hemiptera > Cicadellidae > Homalodisca > Homalodisca vitripennis. The sequence goes on along the minus strand of NW_025779050.1, from coordinate 93,685 downwards.
AACTCCAAAACGGTCTCTGTCGTAACATCGCCAACTGTGGTGGCGAGCGTTCGCCTGTATATAAACAATATCTATATAAGTATTGTTAAAATATGTGTATTGATAAATAAGAAAGTAAATAATACATATTAAATTTATTTATAAATGTATGGAATAAAATGTATGAGATTATTTCTCACAAAGAGGTTTTAAATACAATATCTATAGATTATAGTGTTTAAACACTATGGCAATACGTTTTCACTTATACCCTAGTAGAACATGAAAAAACACATAAACTTATATAATTATTTAATATAGGAATATTATCATTTCAGGTGTCCCTTTAAAGAATGAAATATTTTCCTTACACTAATTGCCACGTACTTTATGTAAGGAAAACTATTTAAAAATACTTGCTTTACATACAACTCATTTGTTTAGTCATTTAATTATGTAATTGTATGTGTAAAAAAATATCTTAAGCCTTTAACAACAACAATATCTAGAAAAACCTAATAGAGAGCGAGAGATAAAAAAAGTACCCAAGAACCTTATTTCGAAAGACTAAAAGCTCAACATGTAGTTCAATAACCTATTCTGGGCTCCAAAAAATTAATGAAGCAATACAAACTGTCTTAAAATTTGTTTGACTATTGTGAACCTTAAACCACAGTTCAATGTCCACCTCAAATTATATTTAAAAAAAAATCCAAATTAATTTACAAAGCCTCTATTACCTATTCAAAATAAAAATCAAGTCTGCGAATCACGTCGTGTGGCAAACCTCGGGGTACGTAATGGAAAACTGACCTTCTTTGCCATGAACTGATAGCGGTAGCCTACAACGTAAAATGTTTACATCTTTACAGAATTAGGCATAATTTTGACAATTTATTTTATCAATTTATACTTTAATCTAAATTCTGCTCAAAAAAGTAAAAAAGCCTTTACCACTAATCCCTTAGGAATTAATGATAAAACAATGCCTACTATGCCTAATAATAACAACAAGATTTGTATTAACCAGTTTCTCCGCATCCTAATGGTGATGGATCAGTTTGTATAACAAGTGTGATCATGCACATTTTACACAAAAACAAACAATAAACCCTGTACGGAAATGTGACAAAGAGAACACACTAAGATCACTAACTATGTTAACGACGACGATCAATTTGTCTAAGCTGTGTGATCCGACACATTTTACTCCAACAAACAATGAAACCTGTACGTAGACGTGACGAAGACAACACACCAAGCCTCACTAAACATGTTAATGACGACGATCAATTTGTCTAAGCTGTGTGATCCGACACATTTTACACCAACAAACAATGAAACCTGTAAGTATACGTGACGAAGACAACAAACCAAGCCTCACTAACCATGTTAATGACGACGATCAATTTGTCTAAGCTGTGTGATCTGACACATTTTACACCAACAAACAATGAAACCTGTAAGTAGACGTGACGAAGACAACAAACCAAGCCTCACTAACCATGTTAATGACGACGATCAATGTATCTGAGATGTGTGATGTTTGAACTAATACTGACAAAAGAGCAACCCCGTACGGAAGTGTGACGAAGAGAACACCCTAAGCGCCACTAACCATGCTAATGACGGCGATAAATTTGTCTGAGTTGTGTGATCATGTACGTTTCAACATGATAGTGACAAAGATCAACCCTGTACGGAGATGTGACAAAGACAACACACTGAGCCTCACTAACTATGCTAATTTTACCACAGCTTTCCGGCACTAGCAATGTTAACACTTATACACATGTAAACAGACTGAATAAAAATGCATAGTTGTCTTAGTATTAAAAAATTTAAAATACAGATTACGATGGATTCCTTTAACATTTTCTCATAAAATTGATAACCTTGTAAATATGACTACAACTAAAATCGACAAAAACACAAATTCAAAATATATAGAAAATACAAACAGCTAGTTTTCCATTCCTTACCAAATTACTTTCGTTACAAAAAAATGGCTGCATTCAAATCAATGATCACAACGAAATCCAATACAAAATACAAACTGAAGGTTTTGATAAGATTTATAAATATTTAAATATACTGCCAGAATTAACGGATAAATTTATGTATTATTACGAATTACAAAAAGCTTAATAATAAAAAATATTATGTATAATACAATAGAAATAAACCTTTTAACACTTTTTTGTAAACTTTTACTTTTGTTACTACATTTTCGAAATCTGTGATTTCATCTTCAATTACTAAGGTTAAGTTATGAAAATAAATAATTAAAACCAATTTTTCAATGTGTGTTTCACTACCTTGGTGGCTAAATTTGTTGTATTTAATTTTATGTGTGATCAATATATATTGTTTATAAGTCTATCGAATAATACATTTTTTGTTAGAAAATCTTTGTCATTTAATAATATATTATGATTAATTTTGGCACTTTTTTAGATTTCAAAATGTTTCTAAAGTAGATAATAAGGGACTGGTGCAGGATTGGTGCATAAGGCTTCATCAATTTTAATTTATGTTTTTTGCTATTTGGAAAAATATGATTAATTTTGAAAAATATGATTAACCAATCCTCAAAGGTTTGCCAAAAATTCACAAAGAAAATTACGCAATAAGACCATTAGTAAATTTTCAAAATGCCCCTTCTTATAATTTAGCAAAAATACTTGGACAGCAAAATTAAAGAACATTACAAATTTAAAACTGACAAGCCTAAACAACAGCATTGACCTAGTAAACAAAATTAATGATATAGATATACCCAATAACAGTAAGTTTGTATCCTTCGATATAACAAATTTATACACAAAACCATCATAGTGAACAAACTGGCCAATCATTGGCAATTGGATTTATTAAAAATATAAAATCATTGAAAAAATCAATTTAAAATATTGTGACCATTTAATTACTGGCCATAACACAAATATCGAAAAAAATCTTGAAATTTTTTATATATGCAAGAAAAGTGATCTAATGTCAACTTAAGAACATTTTGAAATTTACAAAAGTCCCTAAATTAATAATCCTGTAATATAAATCAGATGTTTTAACAAATAATAATTATTTTATTTGCTTCTAAACATTGTAAATTAATCACACATTAATTAAGTATATTATTTATAAAAATGTAGTTATATCCTATGTAAATTACATAAATTATTTCTTTTTAGAATGCTATTTACCCTATGGAGTATCCGAAGATGAATTCTCTATTTATTAAATAATTTTACTAACTTTTTATTAAAAGTATACAATACTGTTATAAAATTAAAATTTTAATTACTTTATGTTTTTACTAAGGAACCCCATAAAAATATTATCGCGATCCTTATTTTTTTTGTATCAGCATTTGTTTAAAGGGGCAAAAATGTCTTAAAATAACTCAAATAACTAAATGGTGCTTCGAATGACAACGGTAGTACATTTAAAACTTGATTTCTTTAATAAGGATTTTTGGAGCTTTGGGAATATATTAATTTATTTTCACTAGTAAATTGTTACACACGTTTTCCAATTTAAATTTTATTACTGCGATGCCTGATGATGGAGTCTTTCTTTGTATAGCACACAAAGTATGAAACTAACATACTAAATACCAAGGATAGTTGAGACGTGTGTGTCACGATAGGGGAGGCAAGATCAGGCTGTCAGAAGTTGATATCGGACAGCGGTAGCAGCTGAGTTATTATCTACCGGTAAGTACCATAGATGTGTTATTTTTTGGGGTAAATAAAATTACAAAACCTCGGGATTAATAACAAACTAACCCCATATTTAGTGTCATCGACACAAAAACGGCTAGGAAGGCAGTGGAGCAAGTTAACTCTACTGGCTCTTGTGTTTATTGTATTTGATGATTAGATTATACGAGTATTTAGTATTAATTAATTCTCTTAATATTATGTTTATATGTTTCTATAAGCTGGCTGTTAACATCCGAGCTCTCACTAATAACATAAAAGTATCGTGTTACCTAATTACAATCATAAATCATTATTAGATTGGCCCAGCCTAGTACACAACCAATGGCAGGGTAAGCCTAAAGTTTCCCCTAAGTGACGACGCGACATCGGCCACCACTAAAAATATACAACAAATAAATACTATAGTAATTAAGCTGCACAAACTGTCTTTGATTACAAACTGAAACAATGATATACTGCTTTACTTAATTTTAATACTATAAAAAAAATAAACAACATTTAATTTTTCACAAGAGATTTAAATTGCTTTGAATATCGATGCTCCTTCTGCCTAGTAGTCTTCTATTTGTTTAGTTCGTTTCCATAAGGCCTAATTAAAAATTAAATACTTGCCAGGAAGTAATTTAATTACCTTTATTACACAATAATTGGGAGTCAATCAACTGGAATCGATGACCTTGAAGTAATGAACGGCGAGAGATAGGAGTTGGAGAGTTAATTAACCTGAGCAACAGCTGATCAATAATGCAGACTAGCACATCATGACACAATCATCTATATCAACTGTCACAATTAATCGAACGAGCTTATCAATGTATGAGCCTACCCAGCTGAACTCTGTACAATTTCAACTTGTAGGGAGATAAATCTTCTTACGATCAGATTTATTATCTACGAATTTACTACTACACGTCTAAGGCTGTATTGTTTAATTTTTAACCTGAAGATAACTACACAGGTTTATTAATTTAATCCAAAGAAAAATAAAAACTAATGCACTTAGCATCAAAATAAGAGGATTGAGTCTTGAGTATGGAATACTTTTTTTATCTAAATCGACTGTTGAAACTTAGCTTGGCTCTGCTCGAAATTAGAATGAGGCCAAAGTTTAATTCCAAGTTTTATTTGATTTCAAGGATACAATTTTTGAAGCCCAACATGATCTTCAGGCCAAGCCTTCTAAGCAATTCAAAATTCAATTCAAGAAGCATGCCTTGTGGAGGCTCTAGAGCATGATCATTTTTGTAATCCACTGGTGCATTAAATGTTTAATATTCAATTGATCATCATCCATACCTTAAACCATGTATTATTGGTTTAAAAATGTGGGAAGAAACGAAATATGTAAATATTTATTGTAATATCAATGTAGTTTGGTATGAGTGAATTGTGACTAGAAACTAAATGGGCAAAAAATATGGGTTGATAGCAATTGTTAAAAGGCTATCTTGCTAGAAACATATTAAAATAATGCTGTAATTATAAAGAATTATCTTATTTACTATGTATTCCTATTTTATAATGTTCCAATATAAAAAGCTGCATGCAGTACATTGAAATATGGTGATAGCTATCACATTTTATCGAAATTAAGTTCTTTAATTACTTATTTAAAAACCGTATGTATTTAAAAATAAATTTGACAATACTTTTCTAGCATAAAAGCAGCGAGCATAGACCAAGATGCTAGTGTCGTGTTTTAAAGCAGAACAGAAAGAACGATTATTTTTGGTTTATAAAAAATGACAATGATTTAAAAAAAAAAAACGCCAGCGAATGAAGAAAATATAACATTTATTATGTAACTATTTATCTTCTCCTTCCAATCGATCCCTCCATTATAATACTTAGTAAATCTAAATAAAGATTTTTATTACAATAATGCCGAAATAATGTTTTAATAAATTTTACAAAATTATACACTAAAAACCAAACCCATTATCTCACATATAGAAAAAAACCATACAATTATAAAATGTCATACTTTAATCTTACTTATAAACAATGATTGTTTTTGCTCTAAAGCTGGTTGGAATTTTCTTTCGTTATAATTCCCTTGGAATGAATATGTAAATTGCGTCGTTAAAATACTTCATACATTAAAAGATTATTTGAAGAACAAAATGCTATGTTACTGATGGTATGCTCTTGAAAATACTGTGTGTTATGCATATTTACATGTAATATCAAGCTTTCAAATAGTTAGGTGGATACATTTGTGAAATTTAGGTATAAAAAATCCGTATCATGTATGGATTATTATGCAAAAATCTGTCTTTTCCTGAAAGTATATGCTATAGCATTCATTGTTTGTTTCTTAAATTTGACTGTATATAAATTTATATTAATATCCTCGGAAACTTGCGTTTAATAAAACTAAAAAATATATATATTTACGAAGAACATCCAATCCATTATTCATAAAACCAATATTCATTTCTTCAGGATTATCAAGATTAACACATTTCCTTACCTTTTAAAAAAAGCTTTCTATTTTAAGATAAAAAATAAAACTTTGATGAAAGCGTACATAAGATGATGAATAAAAAAGAAAAGTACTTCTGTAAAACAAAAATGACATAATGGTACTGAATGGACGAAACAGAAATGGGTGGAGATATCTAAGGTTGAGGTAAAAAAGTACTCTAAACTACAGACTTTACTTGTAAGTTTAATTGTGGCAAGAAAACGTACACCCACCATTTATAGATATTACATAAAAATAGAGCTTTACCACCTTGCTCCCAAAATAGATTAAACATTAACTAAAATTTTATCTAGGAGTGGGCCTAGTGGTTCCAGTGTTCTTTAGAATGTTGCCTGCGAAACGTAATAATTACAAACCACTAGAATTAACTGCCATTCAATATTGACGTCGACTGACAAAGTACGAAAGCGGTAAACTTGGCTGCTCAACATTGACTTTAGCCATCAGAGCCCAACAGTTTGCAGTTACAAATAAATTGAAGTTGGAGTGAGAAGAAAAGTGAATTGGTCTCAAACTCAATCTCGCTCTAAAAGAAAATCGCGTCGACTTATTTATAGAGACAGCTTACAATCACGGTAACATGGTCTCGTCAGAAGAACATCTTATATCCATTCAAATCTGGAAAATAAAAGGTTATCACAGATGATTTACTTTACTATTTACCAATTTTCTTCGTAATACATTTAAAATATGTCTCTCATGAAGGGGCTAATTTGTAATACGGATTAGATCATTTTCTCTTACGGACAAGACGCGCAATGTCCTTCCCGGTAGGTAGGTTGTCGGCTATAAAGTTTAATAGCGACAATTAAGTTATCATCCCGCCAAGAATTTAGTTGTAAAAACATTGGAAAAATAATAATAGTTAGTAACAAGTGCCATGGTTGATGTTAAAAATACATAAATAAATAATGGTACATAATTTTAAAGTGTAAACAATGTTTTTGTATGTATAGATAAATATTTACTATAAATAAGTTACTTAAATTGCTTTAAAGTTCACTGGCCAAACATATGTTTTGGTGAATTAGTAGTTACCGGTATACAGTTAAGCCAAATTGGTCTAAATCTAAAAACTTAATACCCAATTGATTTTTGATTATTCAACATTTTTATCAGAATACATTAACCTGAAAAATAAATCATTAAATTATGAATATAAATGTTAAATAATGTTTATAGTAGTGTTTCATAAATCATACATATAGCCTATTATTTTGTGACAGTATTACAATGTTTATAATAAACTAGCTGTTTCCCGCCGCTTCGCACGCTTTTCGTAAGCTTTGCCCGTGTATGTGCACTTCTGGTTCAAGTGAATTATATTTCCAACGACGATGTAGAGTTTGTATTATTGCCACGATCAAGAAAATCTTTCAAAAGTGTATGTTTATAGCCATTGTCTACGTGCATGTACTTTATTATAAAGTGGTCTAACACTCAAGCTTTAAGTTCAAGCAGAAATATATTTTGAAGACAAATATACATCAAATTTTAGCGCTCTCAAATAGTTTTTCGCTATTTAATATACTTAACTGTCTCGTAATCGCAGTTTATAGTGTACAGGCGCTTTAAAAACGTTTAACTTTTGCAGTGCCGCCTGGTGGCGAGATACATCAATAGGCATAGCATATAAACCTTCGAAAAATACATATACATACAAATTTTCATAATGATCGGTCAAATAGTTAACGATTCTATAAAGGACATACATACAAACATTCATTTATATATGTAGACTTAGTAAATTTAATTAAATTTCAAAACTTCCATAATACTTTCAGTTTTGGCGTTATGAAGCTTTCATAATTTCAAATACCATGGCATCATTGTTTTAATTTACATATTTATGAACTTATGTAATGTATTACAATTTATACTCATTTTCTTACACATTTTCATTGACGAATTTAACATAGTAACCAACGACCAGAAGACAAAATGTGCAACCTCAGTGACGCCTGTTATGTGACGTCTCCTACCTTTTATTTTTATTTATCTTATTAATATGTCGAGAAATATTATTAAATCACTGCAATGTTTATATTGGGGATGTCTGACGTTTATATAATCAATAAAAAAATATAGACAACAAGTTTGAAATCAGTCCATTTTATATCACAATGTTAAACATTATCAGCGGGTGACAAGCAGGAAGTGGCCGGAAATTTATTGCTTCCCGTCTGGAAGGTAGGAGATGCTACTCATCTGTTATATTGAATGTAATAACACTGTCATTCTACGCCAACTGGGCTATAATTATTTATAGTGTAGTTATTTAAATAATTATTCTATTTTAAGTTAATATACTTTTCTATAAACTAAAGGAGATTAATATGAGTTCTGACAAGGAATGTATATTGAGCGGAGGTAAATAATACAATTTGATAAATAGCCTTGAGACATGTAAAGAAAAAACATATAATATACGTAATGAGGTGAAGTTTTTAAAAGCGAGCGCCCTACTTTTTTAACACAAGAATAAAATTTAGAGCAGGACATACATCGAGTAAATGTGGTAGTGTGAGATTGAGTTTTTATTAGGAAAAATTCGCCTTATATAGAGTATGTTCTTATATTAACCTAGTCAATAAAGTGTTCCTGTCCCCTAATAACTATAAGTTTATTAGAGGAAATATGAATTTTGCAGGTTGTTATTAAATGTTGTGGAAACTACAAAACATAAAATTCCCAACTTCCATACCTCTAGCCTTCACTCCCACCCATCATAACCCTTACAAGTGCACCCTTAGTTTGGTTGAGCGCTTGTGGCTTGCAATACAGTCCAGTAATTTATTTTCCTTTTATTTTGTTTTCTCTTTAATAATATTGTTTACAATTTTTTAAATATTCCTATTCTTGTTACGAATATAGTTTTGTCGTAAAACCTTTAAATGTAAAAAACTTTATTAGTGTTAATAAGACAAATTAACTTCAAACATTTTTTACTCTTAAGGTATTAGTTAAAGGCGTGATATGTACACTGTATATATAATATTATTGACTGTAGGGTGACTGTATACCCGTAAGTATAAGGGTACGGTCATCTGGTACCCTCTGACAATAAGGTGAAAAATGACTGGATTCATGTAAAACGTATTACTCCAGTATTTCATATATATACTGGGTGATTCGGTTAGTGTTACCGGCACTTTCTGAGCTGATTGTACTATAAAAAATAAAGAAAAAAGTTTATATAAACATGGGTCCGGAAATGCTTCCTTACTGGGTTATGGCCAATTGAAGATTTCACCAAAAATTGTGTGCAGGAGGTCAAATGATGATTTGCCGCGTGTTTATGAAGAGATATTTAAAATGAAATACAATTTAGTTCGATACATAACTCCACCACGCCGAGTAGTCTTCCCTGACCACTTAGTAGGTCTGCCTCGTATTTCGCGGAGTTTTGAAAAAAAGGCGTTAAAACAGTTTTGTATTTAATTGATCCTTGATGCTCTCATAACTAAAAATGAATCGCTAAATGCAGATGTTGATAAGTGCGTTTAAAGGAGAAAAAAATTAAAAAATACTCTAGGATTCTTTTACAATTCAGAAAAACAATTTTTATATTTTCGAAACATCATACAAATTTTACTCAGAGTAAACAAATTTAGCTCAAGGTTCACCAAAGAGATACCTTTTTGTAGTTCAGATTGCAAAGACGACATTTTTATCTAATTGTTAATATAGAGTACACAAATAACGAATTAATTCATCTAACGCACTAGAAATACAACACTGCTACTAAACCCACCATAATGAACAAAGCTATGAATATTTGTACATAAGGTACCTAAAAATAATTGGTTCATTGACATTGTGTATGAAATTTTAGTTTATTTAAAGAAAAACAGGGATATGGAAACAAACATGGCTCAATTAACCATTTTTCCCAAGCTACAGTAAAAAGAAACTTCTATTACTCAAAACGTATTTATTGTAAACGATTATTCTAAAATGTTGAATGAATTTAGTTTCAACGATTTCCCATTCTTCCCTTATACCAGAAGCACAGCACGAGGGATGGAAGCAGATGGTTTTAAACCAAAGTACGCTCTTTAAAGTAACATATGCATATACTTTATCGATTGGGGTAAACTATCAAAATCAATTATATCACCAGAAATATTGTAGACCAGAAATAGACGCTTGGTCACCGAGTAGAATTAAAGTTGGTCACCGAGACCTAGATGTGTAAATATTGTCTTGGCCGAGGCAAAAACGCAAACTCAACTGTGAAATCATAAATAAATTTGACAGGAAGTGAATTTAATCAGTCGGAATAAACGCTTTTTGATCCCAGTTACTTTTCGTTCCAACGTGAATATGTATATTTTCTTTGTCGTTATGAAAATGCAAACTCAACTATAGCACTTGCAATATCTTAGACCAGAACTACGGCCGGATGTAGAAGCTTTATTATCACAGTAAGTTTACATGACATTTATATGTATATATTTTTTTGGTCGATGCATTGGAACAGGTACACCTAACTATGGCAGGAAACTTTAACTTTATAAATATTTATTTAAAACTGTATATATATATTTAGCAACATTTTATTGCGTTTATTTACATATTGATTTTAAACAAAAATCGCTTTAATAATTACATGATTTGTATAGAGAATAAATATAAATAAAGTATAATTGATTTTATCATTCCTTTGGCTAAAATTGAAGTTTGCTTCAAATTTTTTAGATAAATTTTCTAATTAAATTCTCAGAAGTAGATGAAAGCTATATACATTTTTATTAAGAGATCCTTCTGAAAGAAGCTTAGGGGTAGTTAAGTATAAGAAAGAACTATGTAGTTCTAACCTCATTCATTCATCCAAATTTCACAAAAATAACACCATACACAGAAAATGTATCTTGTTTGATATTTAATATCCAAAAAAACAACATAAAGAATATATTATTATATTTTCCATAACCTAAATCAGAGTTTACTCATTTTATATGATAAATTATTCCTGTAAACATATAATTCAGGTTTATAGGGTACGGTCATCTGATACTCTCTGACAATAAGGTGAAAAATGACTGGATTCATGTAAAACGTATTACTCCAGTATTTCATATATTATTCAATCTTATTATTAATACCAATCATACCTCTACCCACAATATACATACCTACAGTTGCTAAAATCTAAGATAAAATTACGTTGTCCACTGGTGTTTTATTCTTCTGTTGTACAAATATGATAATTTAATGAAAACTTTCATTCACGTAGAATTAATTCTCAGGTTTTAATCAACATTAAAACCACGCTTCATTTACGGCAGTAATTTTAAAAGCATTTCAGTATCCGCTAAATGTTAACCAATGTTTTATTGCCTGAACTTGGTACATTATGACCACAAATATTTTATCATATATTTCCATACAATTTAATGGACACATTTTTATATATTAGAACTAATTACAATTAGAGTGGTAGGCTTTAAATATATCAAGAGTAATCTCAAATGCATTATAAGTAAACAAAATGGAAGTGTTATAGTTATTGATCCTCGTACATTTTGATAATAACTAAAATCACTGTGCCCATAGCTCAGTAAATATTTACATAGATGTCCATACGCAAAATATAATAAAAAGTTGAACTGTGATATATTTATTTTTTACATTTCCGTCCTAACATAAAATAACAAAGTTGTTTGTACTTAAAAAATACAAGCAGAAAATGCATTAAAACAAGCAAAAAACTTGTTAAATTTTGTAATTTTTCTTGAAATCAATGAAATGCAGAATCATAAAGTAGACGGGTTGTGACAAGTATGAGTTCAAGGCATGTGGACTTTGAAATCGAATATCGTACCATTTCCTAATAGCCGTTTAATTATGCAGAACGAGGTGGATTACATGCTACTTCTATGACCAAAAAGAACAGATATATCCTCAACGTACACTTGAGGAGCTTGTTTATACTTCCTTAGAACTACAGTTGTTTCGTGTACTTACACTGTATTGTGTGATTCATGCAAACATAAATTTATGATATTTAATCATGCCTCGCCTGTGCCAGACTTCCTATCTACCTGGATAACGGTGTATATAATCCGTTATACACTGATTCTCAGCTTAGTTGTAACCGTTCTTGGCTAAAACCACTTATCTCATTCCTCCAATTCAATCAAACGAAACAATTTAGGAGTATTACGGTTCACAAGTTCACTATTATAAATAATTTCTTCTCCATTTTTCCTTACTTTCGATTCCGTACAATCTACAGGCATGTTACATAGATTTAAATACCTATTTTAAGAGTTGCCCAAATTTTGAATTGAACTAATGGATATTTTAAAATAATATTCAAATGTCAATGCGAAATTATATTAAGAATAACAAGTTCTTGCTTATAAAAACAATAGTTTTTTACAACAGTTATGTTTTATGCTACATATACATATTTTGTGTATATACCGTATGAACACGCTCACACACTAAAAGGCCACAATAATCCATTATAAAACAAACATCAATAATTAAGGACCCGATAGCGCGTTACGTTCTCTGCCCCTTTGTCCGCCTGTGCCATAACTTTTGATATAAAGGTCCTATATACTTGAAACTTGGACTATGTTCGTCTATGTCCAACAAATAACACTATTCATTTAAAGGTGAAAAGGTCAAGGGCAACCTGTTCGTCTGCTCTTCGACTGAACGATAAATATTTCGTAGCGTTCTGTCAACTTGTTCAATACTTTGTTGTATCGGTTTTATTGTTTGTAAAAGCATCTTTCTTAAAATGGTGGTGATCATTTAATTCATAGATGAGGATTAAAGCTTCACATTCTGCACGGTGTCGGAAATGTTTCTGTTAATGAACATATAGCAAAGTATGAGTAGTCTTTACTTAAAACTTATTATTGTCTTAGTTAAAAACTTACATTGGCTCGTCTAAGGATCAAACTTGACTAGTAAGAAAACTATACAGGGCATCCACACTCAATCTGCACATTATTCTTTGTATTAAAAGCATCTATAAGGTTTTAAAAACAAATATTATAATATTTAAAAGGTGTTGACGTATATAATATGTCAGTTAAGCTTAAAAGCTCAATGTGACTGAGTCTCTATCAACACAGCCCAGATATGTTTGCTGAACTCCTGTCCTGTACATACCGATAGGAAACACAATATCCCTGGTATAACGCCAATATCAGAGACTGCACGTTTTTATTAAGCGGACCCTTCCGTATTGAGGCTATTTAATACTAAAACAGTATTTTTATTAATTCAAATAATTTAGTTTTAAAAGTTTATTACAATCTCTCATAAAATCATTTTGCACTAACAAGGATTATTGGTTGTATCAAAGTGTTGTCTGCTTCTCCAAACATAGATAGATAAATCTGTATAAAGTATCATCCTATGATTATACAATCTTTTGTGCATATATGATGCTATATCCATATATTAAATTGATAATTTTACTAATTTTCCACCTCGATTATCATCTGATAACTTTTGTTTTACAATAAGCTTATCGGTGTGGATTTAAAAGTTATAAAAACTGTATTTACATTTAATTAATTTTCAGTAGAAATAGAAATATTATACATAATACAGCACTTACTGTTTCACTACTTAACGTTATTTATGCGCAATTACAAATTATTAATGAATGTGTGGCTACAGTAAAAATTTATTTTATTTTTTTGAAGGCACGTCAAACTCCGGCAAATCAACTTAATGTTATTGTTATGAAATTAAGTTAGCAAATACATAATGTACCTATATTGTTGTCTTAAGTCACAAACGTAAATTAGTAAACTTCTTTTACGTAGTATATTTGGTTGAACAATTCCTGAGAGTATCTTTTCTACGATAAAGTGTATCAAAAATACAGAAAATAAAATTCCAATAACTGGCGTATCAATAACTATCAAAAGTAGTTACAATTTTTAGCCCTGCAAGAGTGTTATTTCAATGGAAAAAATTACATGTATTGGTGATAATATAGGAATTTGTGAAACTATTTGAAGGCTGCTTGGTTGTATTGATCGCTCCGATGCTTACATTCAGAATCCTTTAAACTGATATAGTATAATTTTATTTATATCTAAAGTTTTTATAAGATATCATTGTGACACATTTAAATCGAAATGATTTTATGACTAAAACGAAATTAAGAAGGTTTGTGTACGTTACGCAATGTAATCCACACACATGTCTCATTCCTCATCTTGAATTATTAATAATCTTCAGAGTGAACAAACTGAGAGGACGCATCGATGTACGAATGTACTTTTCTGTTTGAATTCGTGCACGGAATAGTAGTTGACGGGCTACTGAGCAAGCCAAATTTTCTTTTATCTCGTCGAGGGTGTAGAAACACATTTTTCTGTGTTCAAAGTTCACAATCACATTCACAAATCAATTTGGATGAAAGCGGGTAGAGTTTATCCAGTATTAGGACAATGGTTTTTATAGAACATACTAATATCTCAGACAGAATTGAACTTGCTTTATCTTAAACACAACTAGGACGATGGCTTTAATAGAAGGTGCTGAGCTATCAGAGAGATCAAACTTTCGTTATTTCAAACAAAACTAGGACGTTGGTTTTGATAGAAGGTACTATGGTCTCCGTCAGAATCTAACTTTCGTAATTTCAAACACAAATAGGACGTTGGTTTTGATAGAAGGTACTATGGTCTCCGTCAGAATCTAACTTTCGTCATTTCAAACACAACTAGGACGTTGGTTTTAATAGAAGTTGCTGAGCTATCAGAGAGATCTAACTTTCGTCATTTCAAACACAACTAGGACGTTGGTTTTGATGTAAGGTACTATGGTCTCCGTCAGAATCTAACTTTCGTCATTTCAAACACAACCAGGACGATGGCTTTAATAGAAGGTGCTGAGCTATCAGAGAGATCTAACTTTCGTAATTTCAAACACAACTAGGACGTTGGTTTTGATGTAAGGTACTATGGTCTCCGTCAGAATCTAACTTTAGTAATTTCAAACACAACCAGGACGTTGGTTTTGATATAAGGTACTATGGTCTCCGTCAGAATCTAACTTTCGTCATTTGAAACACAACCGGGACGTTGGTTTTGATAGAAGGTACTAAGCTATCACGCAGATTGAACTTTCCTGAAGCACCCCAGATTGAAACACATGCCCAAAGCTCTTAAAATAAAATTACTGTAATTGGTTTGTGTTATGCAACCTTTCATGTAATAATTTAATTTTTATTCTCCTATGACAAGTTTTATAAATATCTTCATAAAAAAATTACTATTAAAAATTTTCCTACCGTTCGTTACTGACTTATAGCTCAATACTTCTCATACATATTATTGAAATATAGTACCACCATTTCAAAAGTTATTGTTTTATAAGAAATTTAATAATACCAACTCATACATGTTTACCAGTTCACTGTAGGTTCTTATATATTGTTTCTTACTATCAGTATCTGTTTATACAATATTCTAAAGCAAGACACTGACAAAAACCTTATTTCTACAAATGTATAAATATATAATAACGTACTCAATGGAGAATAATAGTGTGTTGTTTTATCTATGCATTGCATTTGTCTGTATTATACTAGTACTTATTTGTATTAATATGGAAATAAAATCATTGTTGACAGTATAATGCAAGTAAGGTTATAGTATAAAGAGACACGTGACTGCAATAGCACTGAAGATGTAAAGTACTGTACACAGAATGAGAAGAGGAATGGGCTACTCGCTACCAAGTGCTTGGACTGTTTTGCAACGTTCCACATTTTGTAGAACATTTTCTTCACGATTCTACAAAATTCCATTTGAGAGCTTCTTGTTCCCGTGGTTTTTAAACGTATCTAACTCAAAATATCGTTTCTCCATTTTTTTATTCTGTGTATTTGGATATATATATATATATATATATATATATATATATATATATATATATATATATATATATATATATATATATTGAATTTTTATAAACGACAATAGCCTAATTTAAATAAATACTGAATCTACTAAACTAAACGTACTTGCTCCGACGGAGCTAGAACCAGGATCACTCACATGCCAGGCGAAGCATGTTACCATTACACCAGAGCTTTTACTCTTTAAGATTAAGTTATTTTGTATTTTTCCGATTCTATCACATATGTTAAAATAAGCAAACTAATATATGATCGAAAGACCAAATACCTGTCTAACAACTCTTCTCATTCATTGAATTTGTATAAACGGCAATAGCTTAGTTTAATTTAAATAAAATATTGAATCACAAAAAGTCATTATACTTTACATATTAATATTCGTTTATAAATTTAAAGTTAAAATGGATTTTAAAACTACTGAAGATCATTTTTAAAGGAAGAAGAAACTTAAAACCCATAACTGACTTACAATCTACGCATTAAATAAAATGATGTGCTTTAAAAATATTTTTCCAATATAATATACCAACATTGATTAAACAAATATTTCAAGTTAATGTATTTATTTAAATTGAACAATTGTACAATTATTTGTTGAGCAACGAGTTAAAAAATAAATTGTTTTGAAATGATAAATGCGTATTATAAAATGTTTCAGTTGCTAACTTCCCTGGTAAGTAATATCTGTAGGTATAAACAATTCACTATTTATAAAAATACACATAAGTTAACAAAATATATTTTCATCTTTTCAACTGTTTTACTAATTATACATCTTCCAAAGTGATACAATGTTATAAAAGAAAGTCACGCGTTTAAGACCATCATCTCAATTACATCTTGGATGAGGGGGAGTGATTGATCAACTTGTTTTATTATTTCGTGCAAACTTTGAACCACGTGTTTGTTTATCACAATTCAATTGAGTCAAAGCAAAATTATATTTACTAAAAACTAGTTTGAAAACTTACACAATAAACGTACATTATGTAACGCTAATAAGATTGAGAACCCTTTCCATAATTACGTGTTACATTAATATTAGTATATAGCACATCAAAATATTGTGTTAAAAACGAAGCAGTCCACAATCGTGCTATCCTTTCATATCATCCATGGTTAATAACAAACTTGAAACAATAAGAAAATATTCTTATTGATGTGATATAAAATGCATTTATCAATTCATTACAGGAGAATAACTGCATTAAATTAAATAGTTAAAGAAAAAAAAGTAGGCGCGAGAGAAAATTCTTATACCGGCACTGAAACACATTCCGCCAACAAGCTTATCCGCTTTGGATAAACGACTGCGGTAAACCGTCCCAGCGGACGTAGCTCCCGTAGTGGAACAAACTTGGCCCATATGAACAGTGTTAAGCTTTTATTTTTGTTTATAGGATCATGAGAGAAGTCTCGTTTTAAAGATATACTTTTAAAGCATCCAAACGCTTTTAAGTGCCTTTTTAATGTATACTTTTTAAATATTATAAATATAAATTACGGCAAAGACAGAGATGATTTCTGATTATTAAAAAATAATTTAAAAGAGTTTGTACATCGTTACTATAATTATCCATATTTATATCTTTATCCCACGCACCTTCCAAACAACTGCAACACTACTTCAGAGATTAAAAGTAGATGAGGTGGAAAATATTTCTCATGTAGCTAGTCTCATAATCATAATTAATATATTGTAGATAATGTTGACATTCAAATTGCAAATTCCCTTATAGTTTTAAATAATATTTTGCAAAACCTTTCATACAATATTATTTCAATAAATGCAGTGTTTTCCATATGAATAATCAGTGTTTAATATTATCCAGTATGTAGTAGAGCGTGGCCTTGTGGGTGACGTTAATTAAATGTAAAGATAATTCTCACTCAAACCTTTGCGTGTATCTAGGCGCAGTTAAACATTTACACGATACATGCACTTCCACAAGATTACATTGTTATTGTCTTTAACTGATGAATATGTAATACTACTAATATTATAAATGTGGAAGTTTGGAGATAGGTCAATTCTTTCATAGTGCCACAACTACTACTCCAAACGTGTTATTTTTAATAAAATTAACTCAGAGCTTTTTTACGTTTTGAACTTGCTATATAGTAAGGCTTCCCGCCACTGTTATTTATATGCATAAGAATGTTTTGAAATGAAGACAGAGACTTAAAATCTCATTTAATATAAGATATTTTAATGATGAAATGTATATTATAAACTCATACCTTGATTATTGTCGTTCAGAGAATAAAATTTTAGTCTTAATAAAACGCTATAATATAAGTACACAGCGTTTGATTGGTATTGTACTGGAATTAGCAATGGTAGTTATGATGTAACGTTTTGTAACGTTTACTGCTACGCTAATGATGTGTATCAAGTGTGTTAATTAAACATTGTCTTACTATAAAACAAAAAACTGCATTATAAATAATCTGTAGGTTGAACAACCTGGAAGGACGTCCTGATGAACCTTCATTTCAAAAAGAAAAAAAAAAAGAACAAAATAGTGGAAGTATCAGCATATACTCGTATGTGTATAGTATACGTCTCCATGAGGGTACACTTTCCGCTGGTTTATACCTTCCAGTTGAACCCATATTGGGTACAGCAAAAACCGATGTGTTTCTTAATCCTGAGCAACCTTATGATGTCCAGGCACATCACTAACCGCAGATGTCGAGATATTGGAGTGCAAGAGTAATTAAAAAGGTCTAATATACTACGGGAGATTACTGTTGGAGTTGGTGGGGATTGTTTCCTAATAGTCAAAGGTTCTTGCCAGCCTAGACATAATGGTGTACCACCCCCTGCTTGTGTTGACTGGAGAGGCTGGTTCAGATCTGGCTTCTCCTTCTTCCTTGGGGACATCACCTGAGATTACTGCTCTAAACTTTTCCTCATCTCGACAGGAGGCGACCCCTACTCCCAACATTACCCATTCAAAATATCCTGTCACTCTGGAAGCAGCGCAAAAGTCCGTATAGAAATAGGTGCAATTTTTTGTCTAAGGATAACGAAAATAAATACGTCTGATAATACAATTTTCTGGGGTAAGCAAAATTAAAGTAGTATACCAATGATAACTTTAATCTACAGGTAGTATAATTTTAAAATATAGATAAATACTTGTTTCCTTGTATTTATAGTTTGAATAAAGAAAAATGAACTGGAAATATACAATAAGTTTATCTGGAACAGTGAGAGATAATTCTCACTATTTCAAGTGATCCAAAACTGTATTAAACGCTTTTTTGGTTACAATAAAATGTCAAAAAGGTCATGGTAATAATCCTCTCATTTCAAAATATGAAGAAACTTAAAACCGGAAGAAATTAATTTCTTTCTCTCTCATTCTATCTGCAATCTCTCTCGAGAATGAACTGACTATAAATTTGGAAAGAAGTTTCACTTTTATATCAGAACATCGAGTTCGATGATTTTGAATGTCACCATGAGGTTCCGTTAAGAATTAGTGAACATTTTCACACTGGTTTTACATATAACCATGATGGCAACGACGTAATTTCAGAATAAATAATTGTTTACAAGAAATTTAATACAGTCTTTTGTCATATTAAAATATTGCTTAGAAGCCTACATAAATATAACCTAATTATCAAAATATAAGCTTGACGTGTTGCATGTAACTTCAGCGACTTTTTTTCCGCGGTATATGGTGTGGCCAACCCCTACTTTGTATAATGAAGAGTTTAAACAGATTTGTAGTACAGATTTCAGTTACATTTTTAGATTGCATATAAATTATTGTATTCAATTAACATTGCAATATCTAGAGGTCTTAAATTGCAGTAAAACTGTTCAATGAAGGTTTGTATGAGTTTTGAATATATATGTTTAATAATAGCATTATTTTAATAATAGATATGTGCTCATGAAGTGGAATTTTGATGAAAATATGAGGAATAATGAGAAGAAATGCCCTGGATGGCTTATTAACAACAGTAATTTATCTATATATAGTGTATAAAAGCTAAAAATAACTTTCGTTACAAAATACATAGAAAAGATGCTTTACAATCAGATTTCAGAACATATTGAAATCGTTCAGTAATGCTACACACAAAAAACAAGGTGAGAAAAAACATCATAAATCCATTCATTTTTGGAACATTATATTCAAGTTTGTATAATACTTCACGAGATATTTTTAACAAAATAAAGGATATATATATACAAAATAAGCACTAAACGAATGACTAATGTTATAAGTCAATTAATTAACTAATCAATTGACTTATAACAACAATTAGTTTTATGTAAAAGTTTTTTAATCTAATTCCGTATTGATTCATAATATGTTTGATAGGCCTTGTTCTAGTGGTTCTAAAAAATGTGATGTGTGTGTGTGTGTGTGTGTGTGTGCGTGACATCAACATTTCTATTATTGCGTGTCATTAAAAAATATGTTATTACAGCAAAAGCTTATTTAATTGTAGAGCACTAAACGAATTAAAAATATGTACTAATAATGGTTAGAAATTTGGAAATTTAATGCAACATACGGTGGATGAAAAATATTGGGATTAATGGACAGTAGAATATTTAACGTAATTACCATATGAAACAATTATTAAAATATGTGAACAGTCAAGACACTATTAAAAAGTTATTTACTATAGTATTAAGTACTAATGTAGGTTGATATTATTTATGTATTTATTTAGGATTTTATAAGAAGCCTCGCTGCCTCGTATGTTGCATACCGATTCAATATCAAATCTTTTAAACATCTGACTTTATTTTTATTCAAACAATTGGAACCCGCAAAATATTATTTGATTGTGTGTGCAATATTAACAGATTTATTAATTTAAGTACCGCACGTATTTAATACATTTGTAAGAAATAAAAAAAATTAAGCGTTCTTTCTGTGAATGATCGCAATAATACACTCGTTGTCTGATAAGCACATTCAGTGTCACGCAACTGACCTACGAGCAATTGTCTGCCCTGATAGAGAATTGATTAATTAGATTCCATTCCAAACAAAAAGGGTTATTCAACGAGGTTCTTTTGATGGGTCAGCTATAAGCTGTTTTTTTTTTGCTGGTAGAAAAATCATAAATCACAAAAACGTTCGCAGATTATTTCCCTTCAATTAAATCAGAGCTCGTGAAAGTGATACCGTTAAGGAAAGTAGTTTTTGAGTGAATAAGTTTTATAGCCATTTTGTTGGTATTTAAATAATTTTATTTTACTATACAATATTTTAGAATATATAGGTATTTTAGATAAGAAAAGAAAAGCGATGCCAATTATTCTCAAAGTGATGTCATTATTTCGCAGACACGTGTGCAATGATTGGACATATCGGATCAGAGTCTGCATTTCCGTAAGCTTGCGATTTGCAGACTTTTCATCACGTGCACTACCATAGCAACTTTAAATATTATAATTCCGAAAAAAGCTATAGCTAATTATCATAACACTTCCTTTAAATTTTTTACTCAGAGTAAACATACAAACATGTGTACTTCAAAATTATTACTTGAGGATGTATTAAAACACAGCTAAACAATACATGATTATACACATAATAACCCTGATAAAACTTCTCAAAATTCCCGTTAGTTTTATTTTCCTGGTTCCTTATACCCCTGTTATACTTATTGTCACCATAATCAAATCACCATCTAATCAAGTAAGCCCTGTTATTTTAATCCCCGTTTAACGTAATTTCTCCAATAAACCTAACCTCTGCAGCTATCCATTGAAAAGCAGTTTAAACTGTACCTCTGGTAAATAGTGCTAATAAATATGGATAGAGTGGATTTATATTCTATCCGACAAGTAACGTGTTTTGTAAATTTCTTCAGTAATGCACTCTCTGGTCAAATTGATAATAGTGTTAAAAAAATAATTAAAGAGACCTTATTTTAACTCCATCTGGATAGTAAAACTATTACCCCCAGTTAAGGTATACCTCATCATACTTAACTCTTTCATGAATCGCATTTTCGAGATGCCTATTTCTATTGTTTATTTATAACAGGCATAACTTCCTCCAGTAAAACCCCTGGTCTTTTTAAGTCTCACAACTGGCATTAAAGCATCATGTTTCTATTATATTTCAACTCATACAATTACTGCAGCTTTCCTAGTGCTACTAACGTACAAGTTTGTACCTTTATTTAGTTGTATTTTATATAATACATATTTTGGTATCCCTATTACTTGTTACTGGTTAATATAAGTTACATCCCAAGTTCTTGGAACTAAATTCTTGGCGAATTAATAACCTAATTTTTCTCTCGTGAACTTTGTAGCTGCCGATCTTGCTGCCGAGCAACAACTTGCCTTGTCCGTAAGTACAATTTATATTTTAGTATTATAAATGATCCCTTTTATGCGAAACACCTAATTTTGAATGTAATATAAAGTAAAGTTGTAAATCGTAAAGTAACTTACCTTGGTTGATGTTATATTTGTCAAATTAATATTGATAATAGTGTGGTGATGTCCTTCTGACGAGACCACATTGTCGTGAATCTTAAGTTGTCTCAATAAATGACTAATAACTTCGTGATTTTGTTTTAGACGAGTTTAACTTCCAGTCTCTGAGTTTTATTTTAACTATGAGTGCTTCCAGAATTCATGTTTTAGACTTCTAGGCTACTAATTATCACTTTTTCCGACTACAGCTACAATGTCGACTCACAAGACGCTGACGCCCGCGCTTGTGAGTCGACATCAACGTGAAGGGAAGTCAATTTTAAATTTTTTAATAATTATTAAGTTCGTATGCAAAATTCCTAAAAAGCATTGGTACCATTAGGCTCACGCCTATGATATCATAAAGTTCATTATCACTCTATTTGGCAGCAACGTGGCAAAATATTATTTTATTTTTAACATCTAGAAGCAGAGCTTTGTGTTGATTTGCCACAATTAAACATATTGGTAAACTTTGCAAATCGAGTATTCATTAATATCACAGTTATTGATTATGAGCTTAGCAACGGTTATATCTAAATTTAAGTGAAACAAAGGATAACAACAATGTTTAATCTGAATAACATTTGGCTCCCGTCTTCTGCGTGAAACTCTTAAATTACAGTGCTTATTTATTCAAATAATATTTATATTTTCTAATAATTTTTTTATTTTAAAACTATTTCGTTCAACACGAACGAAAAACACGTTACAAATGCGCTACCCCACGTCATTTGTCTCGATATTCCAGTATCTCAACACAGTCTCGCGGGAATATTTCCCGCCCTTCAGTGATGTTCTCCCCACGCCTCTGGTCACAGTTTATTGCTATAACCCTTGGATCTTGATATTCCCGTCCTTGCCTTTGTTTAATTTTTTTTTTCTAAAAACTAAATTCAGTTTAAACATTCTAAACTCTTAACGAACTCTTTCACTTCGCATTTCGAGTTCCTGTAAGGACGGTGAAACGTTTATAAGGTGATCTTATACAATTATTAAATATTATCTTGATTCTACTAAAAAATAAGTCTTATCTGAAAAATTATAATTATAAAACCGCAATAAAAATTATTGCGAAATTTGTAATTTTATAAATGTAACTAAATACACATTGTGTACATGTGCTCTTAATTCGTGAACGCCTTCGCTACATTTGAAACTATTTCAATCCTAACATTTAATGAGCTTTTATTTGTTTAAACTTATGCATAACAAATATAATAGTCATTATAGAGAAATAGTAATTTATATACAAAATGTAAACACATTAAACATTTCAGCATGGTTTTATATACATTTGAACAAAAAATACAACAAGCTCTAATAATAGCTTGTTAGGTAGTATAATTTACACGGATTTGTTTTTGAACGTCAATGAAGTATTTCTACGCCAGTGAAACCAAACAACATACTTGTAAAAATTGTTTTAACTTCAAACTTTAATGTTTGGTTGAAAGTGGATTTGGACGTGTGCCACTCCGGAGAGCTGTTTCCGGGTATACATCAGCCAAACATAGTTACAATGAAAGGTTATATATAACCTAAGGGTCAATATTCAACACGCAAGTTTGATCACATTATTGTGTGTTCCTGCACGTTCCACAGGTATTTAGACAAAGGTCACCATAAAGTGGGACCTTATGGGTAAATAATAGTTGTTATTTATCCATGTATGGTATATTAATCATATTTATTTATGACTAAATCTCCACTTTCCTCTTAAAAAGAAATTATAACCATCTTACATTCTGAAAGTTCATTATTTAAAACTGACAATTCGAAATAACAGAACGTTTAGTCTCATAACTAGGGGCAGTTTTAGATGCGTTTGTGTCTGTACACACTGGATATTTAGAGTGAAAATTAGTTTAAATAATTTGTTTCTATAACGTAAGGTATGAGTACGCCACATCACGCTTCGCGTAATACGATGAGAAAGAATGCAAAAGTTCACTTCTATAACACATTTCAGTTCTGATATGACCTGCATACACACAGACACTGGCAATCATACAGAAAGAATATTTTCACATTCCCCGCGCACATAAAAGAGAAATTGTGACTGTGTTGAATGAAAAGTTTCAAAAACGCTCAACCAAATACCATGAATGAACATACATGATATTTCTATGATATTCTATGATATTCTATGATATTCTATGATATTCTATGATATTCTATGATATTCTATGAAGCAGCATACATAGAACATCAATATTGACTATTTAGGAATTAAGCTTCAAAACAAATTTAAAGTAAGGCATTTTTCTTAAGATGTCTCATGAAACATTTACATTTTATTTTATTATTTTGTATTTTAAATCAGTGTTTAAAAAATAAAAGTCTACATACCAAGTCACCAATTGGTGAAATAACGTTGTACTGTGCATTAGAGTGGTTAGGCTACATATGTCACTATGTTACGTGTTGAAGTGTCTTATGGTTCCACTCAGTTTTAATCTACGATTTTATAATTACCATCATAATTAAAAATAAGACCAATGCAAAAATATTCGCTAACACTCGCCTTAACTCTATAGAGTGACGTGTGCCATCATCGAAATTGATGTTGCCTATATAGAAATGAAGCTTTACGCTACATTTTTAAGACAGATAGAAAATCAGATAGAAATTAAATTTTGTTTACTAAAGTTCAGACAACTGTAGACATGACGTTGGCCTGAAACTATTAGAGAAAACTAATAGAGTGTCGCTTTGAAATTATTTCTCAACTGAAATTCCAGGGTTGAAAGGGGGATTTCTACAAAAGTACCTTTTAACCATAGATAAATCAGTTAGTTTTTTATAAATAGATAAAGTAGTATAAAAACTTTGGATTTACAACGTTTTTAAGATATTTAAACAATTTTCTGTTGGAACAATGTGAGACCAATTGGGTCGAAAAAGCATGTGAAGAATTCTTACAAGAATGAAGATTAAAAAATTGAAGAACATGCGCTCTAATAATGTGTGAATTCAGCAGGCTATCGTAATAATTAAAACAGAATCACCACATCTTCAGTATTTTCTAGATACTAATATATAAAATAGAGCTGTAGAGCAAAAAAACAATTTTTTCATTTCTATATATAGTTCTTTCCTGTCACTCATTATTTTAACGTTCCGTCTTAAAAAGGCATACAGTTATACTTGATTTGTCTCAGCAAATAAATAAGATATGCATTAAATGATTGGATTCACTTTCACTAGTTTATTGTCACACATACACAATTTTCAATTACTATGTGTCGTAATGATTCCTAGTCTATATTTCTAATGTGCTCGTAATAATTAATCCATCAGTTACTGATCCGGTTCACTAACTCGCGCTCCACCGTTCATTAACTCATTACTCGCTACGTCTAGACTGTTTAGGCAATCACGTTGTTTTAGGTTATAGTGTGTTGTTTCAAGGTCTAGTCTACGTTGTTGATGAACCGATTCGTCTATCAGTTCTTGCTTCGGTCCATTAAATCTGCCGCGACCGTTCTTTAATTTTAAGATCTCGCAACTTTGACTAATTAGGTAATCAATCTGTTAGGTTCAATGTGTTGTGGCAAGGTCTAGCCTACATTGTTGATGAACGGACCAGTCTATCAGTTGTTGCTCAAATTCATTACCTCTCCCTCCCCTCCACCGTTCATTAACTCAATACTGTTGGTACGTCTTGAGTAATTAGACAAACGAGTTGTTTAAATTACAATGTGTTGTAACAAGCGCTTAGCCTGCTTTATCGATGAAATGATTAATCAAACAGATGTTGCTAGGAGCGATTAATTCTCCCTCCAACGTCTAATAACTAAAAAATATAACTAAATTTGGACCGATTAGGCAATGAAGCTGTTTAGGTTATAGTGTGTTGTAGTAAGTGCTCAATCTCCACACACATTAATCACATTGCATTATCGTTGATCAAATAATTAATCAAACACATATTGCTAGGATTGATTAATTCTCCCTCCACCGTCTAATAACTAAAATATATATAACTAAATTTGGACCGATTAGGCAATGATGCTGTTTAGGTTATAGTGTGTTGTAGTAAGTGCTCAATCTCCACACACATGAATCACATTGCATTATCATTGATGAAATAGTTAATATAACAGATGTTGCTCAGGTGGAATAATTCTCCCTCCATCGTTCATCAACTCAAAGATATGGCTACATCTTGTCTGATTAAGCATTCAAGTTGTTTAGATAATGGGTTGAAGCGAGTGTTGTCTGCATTATTATATTTGTACTAAGTTGTGAATTGATGATGACAAAAGACTAAATCAATGATAGTTTTGTAGAGAATTGTGTTTTTTCCAGATGAAGTAACCTTTATGCTAATAGACTGGCTTGTGTCTCAACTGTCACTACTGAGCAGGTGAAGAACTACACTGAATTCCGGAAGTACACATTCAATATTCGGAAAATGTTTTGGGCCTAATTAAATATTTACCAACAGTAAGTTAACGAAATTGATTTTATAAGAACTGAGTCAAGAGATGAAACCTACGAGATATGCTTTAAACACTACTGCCCATAGTACCGTTTATGATATAATAATAATACCTCAAAAAATCCAAACCCCGGCGTACCGTGGTCAATAATTAAGGTTAACTGGCAGACGAGGTTCAGTAGAATGACCTGGCAGCCATCTAAACTTGACGTCACTGAATTATTTTATTTGGGGATTTCCCTAATCTAAGGTTTTATCAAATGAAACTGACAAACTTACTTGAACTTCATCAAAACTTAACACAATAAATATATCGAATACGAAGAGAAATTACACAGAATCTAATTCAATATTATTAATAACGACCCTAAAGCGTGACTGTGAATTTAAAATATAGCTGTGAGTGCTATAAATGTCATAAGGTCAGTGAAACCAGCTTCTTGATAAACGCAAAAAACTTAAATTGTGGTATTTACTACAAATTCATATAAATTTTACATTCATGTCAGCGTGCTTAAACTTTATAAAATAATGGTTAAATAAACCCTTATGCTGAAATAATAACAAATTATCATATTAATTTAATGTTAAAAGACATGTTTCTTCCCAAAATATTGTTAAAGATATAGATTTAAAATTTTTTTTAAATTTAATCACTTATTCCACATTATGAACCTGTGCGTAACACATCTGAGGTAGTTGTAAATATTAATACTTAGCCCAGTTTGGCTAGGGTGAACCATATGAGGTCGGGCCTATTTACGTTAAATTAATATTTCAAATTTATTACATGATAACGATTAAATTAATACTAGTATATTATTAAGGTTCCAAATTTAATCACTCGTCAGTTTTGTTTGATGCAATCAGCTTCGGGTAATAACTGCTGTAGCTGATTGTTCATTTCGAGGTAACTTAATATGCACTTCAGATTATTAGCATGTATTTTAATGACAACTGTGAAGGTCATTAAATATGCTATCAGCTGGTTGGCTCCTATTAACCTAATAAGGTTAGGAGCCATAATAGTCTAAGAGCCGAGAGCCAATTTGCAGCACGATAAGCTCCATAGACTACATTGGTCTTGTATAATCTATTATAAGCACCATAGACTACATTGGTCTTGTATATCTATTATAAGCACCATAGACTACATTGGTCTTGTATAATCTATTATAAGCACCATAGACTACATTAGTCTTGTATAATCTATTATAAGCACCATAGACTACATTGGTCTTGTATAATCTATTATAAGCACCATAGACTACATTAGTCTTGTATAATCTATTATAAGCACCATAGACTACATTGGTCTTGTATAATCTATTATAAGCACCATAGACTACATTGGTCTTGTATAATGTATTATAAGCACCATAGACTACATTGGTCTTGTATAATGTATTATAAGCACCATAGACTACATTGGTCTTGTATAATCTATTATAAGGACCATAGACTACATTGGTCTTGTATAATGTATTATAAGGACCATAGACTACATTGGTCTTGTATAATGCATTATAAGCACCATAGACTACATTAGTCTTGTATAATCTATTATAAGCACCATAGACTACATTGGTCTTGTATAATCTATTATAAGCACCATAGACTACATTGGTCTTGTATAATCTATTATAAGCACATCACTTAGTTTGTTATGATATCTATAGATGAATTCATCCTAAGTAAGAAATCGATCACAAGCAGAGCTGGTTTTGTGTGGTTAAGATGGGGAGGCATCGAAAGCGTGCAACATATCCAACAATAATATTTCTCAGATTATACATTGTTTAGCTTAATATATTTACAACAAACCGTCAAGAATGTAAATAAAAGTTAAACAAAGCCAAAAGCCGAAAGCCAAACATACAAAAATAATTGTTTCTAAATTAATAAACCGACAGACAGTTAAGGTAAAATTCGATTATAAACTTATCGTAGAAGAGCTGATTTAATTTTAATGTGTTGGAAATAAAACTTTGTGAATAGCTTTGATTTTACTGATAAAAATGTATTGTCTGATAGCTAGTGAAGCCTGTCACTCGAGGTGCTGAAAATATTGTATTTACGTCTGACTGTATATCCGTATATCTGTCCACGTGATATCTCGAGATCGAAATATCATATACACTTGAAATTGTGTATGAAACTTTATTACTTGATACTTATTAAGTGTTGGTTATTGCCTAACATTAGCAGATCCTACAACTAAACAGCCTGGAAAATCTCATGTCTCTGCTTTTCTGCACGATATTTGGAGAACGAATTGATCTACATGTATACGAAATTCTTATGACACTTCAATTATACATAAGAAACATCAAATGTTGCTTCAATGCACTCAATGGAATTTCGGTAATTGTTCACGAACATTTTTAAGTTGATCTTATAGATAACCACGAAGGAAACTTTAGGAGAATTTTTGGAACGAAAACCAATCATACCCAATGATCCCAGAGAGATATCTTGACAATCACTTGGCTGTGATTCGGTCACGTCCACGGGATCAGGTGCGTCAGATTGGGATTGTTTCAATCAGATAGGATATACAAAGATGTACAATCTGATAACAAATACTATCGAGGTTCGTAATAGGTTCAGATTAAACTTGGTATAGAGGCACCATATGTTTGGATGAGTTCGTTAGCCAGTCTTAACCAATAAAATATTTTAATAAGACGGTCATTCGCATATGTGCAAAATTTTAATCATTACTGTTTCAAAAGAAAAATAAGAATTGACACTTTTCATAAAATTATCGAACAACAGTTATACCTACTTATTTGTCAATAACCTTTTAGGTTTAAAGATGGTGACTGTTCAAAGTTATAGAAGTATCCAATTGAACGTTATAACTAAATATGCTTACAAACCTAATTTTGGATTAATTTTAACTAAATAAAATCCACGATTTTATACACTTATATTGATGCATACGTAAACAGTTGTTCTTGTTTAGGTTTCAAGATTATGGAATTTATAAATGTTTCAAACATGTTTCAAGTGTTACGATTGTATTAACATGCCAACATGGAGAGATATTATCCTGTCAATGTAATACAAATCAAAAATATAAAATAACGATAAATCCAACTATATTTCAGTTTGGAATTTAAAGATAATGGCCAAATGTAAAATTTCCGTTTCTTCCGACTGTGCCGGAAGGGATATTATCCAGCCAGCTGTAAATTTATTCAGAACTACAGTTAATCATTTTTACTAAACACTGGCTCTGAATCAATTTTGTAAAACATATCAATGAAAAGTCTATAGTGCATGCATGCTTAGGCCCTCTATACATGGCCTCTAGAAGATTGTACATATCAAAGTTC
Source organism: Homalodisca vitripennis (assembly GCF_021130785.1). NCBI lineage: Eukaryota > Metazoa > Arthropoda > Insecta > Hemiptera > Cicadellidae > Homalodisca > Homalodisca vitripennis. Next base: position 63,326 of record NW_025779050.1, on the reverse strand, counting down.
ATCTTATTCCTTATCTTGGGCTAAAAAAAGTTGTAAATCAGGTAAAGTTGCTGCAGCTCGACATTCAAATATTTTTTTCACTTAGGTTTGGTAAAGTTAGATTAGGTTATTTTAAATCTTGCAGGACTGGAAATTGGTTGGAGTGAGTTAGGATTCGTTAAAAAAAGACCTTCTTTTTAAATAAATATACTATTATAATTATTTATACAGTCTATTTGTACAACCCAAACCTACCAACTCTACTAAAACTGTAGTTCAGAAGCTGAGCCAACTTGTATTGTATAATTACTTTACTTAGTTTTCCATGAAATTGATAGGGGAACATTTTCGGATGTTGGGAGAGAAACTGTCTCTAGGAACAATGCAACCCTCAATCATAACCCTCGCTAGTTTTACTAGACTCGAAATGGGAGTGTACCAAAAGGGTTGACAATATCAAACGATAGTTTCTTTTCCTCATTTTTATTAGGTTTATTCTCTCAAACTAAACGTCAGACACAAATAGCAGTTGTATCATCGTCGGGATATTGGATAAAGTCACCATTTCTAGGCAAGCAATATTTGGTCTTGGCATGTTTGGATGACGATCATTAACTAACAGAATTATTTACATGCGGGTTATTTGTGTACTAAAATATTGAATAGTCTGAGTTTATAAAGTAAATCCAATTAAGATAGTTATACATATAAACATAGATAAACGCAAATAGGAGTGTTGAGTTTGTGAAAGATTTTATCGTTGAGTAACACAGAGCTGGCCAGAACTGTGCAATTCACTTCATCTGAGCGCCTGCAAAACCGACACAAAGCTCAAAGCCAGCTCCGCGCTTTTTGTATTTAATTGAGAACGTTATTATAAACGTCACGTTTTCTTTAGACGTATATATTTAATAATTATGCGTTACACCCATGAAGTATTTACCGAGACTCTATACTGTATTAACTATACGCTTATACAAAATCAGTTAATGTTAATTTAACTCCTTGCAAATGTAGGATTTGACAGGGCTTCCTTTAAACCCTGTCATTGTCTGTCCGAACATTGAACGACTGTTTATACTCGTAGTTTCTAGAGACTTGAAATTTGGTACACAAGTTCCTCTTGGCCCAAGGAGAAGTATGTTGATTTTGAGGTAAGGTACGGATATTGACTGTGATTTAGTTCATTGGCTGAGCGTTGGCAAAGTATCACTCGAGGGCTGAGAATTTCGTTTCTGTCTCTCAGTCTATTTGCCTATTTTTCTGTCTCTCCGTACCCCATATCGAGAACGAACTATTTTGTAGACATGACATTTTGTATGGAGCTTAATTTTTATATAACCAACAATGGGTTCGATTATGGTTCATGTCACTCCATGGGATTTGGCTGAGCGTTAGGCAGTATTTTTACGTTGGATTTATGGCTTACTAGGATGGCTAGGAAATATTGCAGGGTAAGCAAATTTGTAAACAGACTGAGTACTATCACATGTCATTTAAACATGTGACGTAGTAATACATGTAATGAAATCACTCGTACTTTGTTGAATTGCTTGATGGAACTATTGCTACGGTCGGTTCTTTGAAATACTGTTGAATTAGATTATTCTATTAAACAACTTAGGTTATTGTAGAATATCATGTATTCGAGTGATACCTTATATTGGTTAAAAACATTATAAACTAATATTTTAAAAATTCAATAACTGTCGTTTATAATGGGAATTAAACACTTAAACACAATTAAAACTATTCTCATAAAAACCGTTAAAAAGGTTTTGAAAACTAACAAATTAAGTGACATGTAATAAAAGATTATCAGGAGTTTAAAAACGTAAACTGCTTACATTTTAAAAGTTAAAGAAATATAACTGTGTGTATCTCTTCTTTTACTAGTTTGCACATAATGAATTTTTAAACTCAAACAGAAACTTGTTTATATATCAATGATAAATTTGTTATTTGTGTAAGTTAATATAAATTTCTGCTGAGATATTTTACGTAATAATCTTGCCAGATATTTTTAAACATCTGATTCCCAACAAGGCATATGGAGCCTTATTTAAACAATAAAACCTATGAAATTAACATCAATTACAGTATCATCGTAGCGTAGTGATATGATGGAAGTGCAAATTGTGAAATATTATGTCTTCAGGTATTTTCATGTAACACAGACGATAAATCTAAGTACACATCAAAGCAAGGACCGCTCTTGCTAATTATCTATTGCCATTATACAAAGAGGAAAGGAGCTTAATGGTAGGTTCAGTCACTTTCGATATTTAAACATTTATATAGGTATTGTTAATTACCAACAACAATGATAGTTAAAATAAAATCTAGTTTAAATTTTATAACACATTGAAAATAAAACATTGATAAAACACGTGGATTAACAAAGTTTGAAATTGTTCAAACAAATAGTATGTAGACATGGTAAATTTAAAATGATGAACCATTTATCTTTTTAAAGAAAAAAAACAGAGCCCTTGTATGTCCATGTAGAGTAGCTATGTTGTTGTCAAAACAAAGGTGCTGGGTGGGCAGACCACACACAATAGCTTACAAGCTGGTTGTGGTACGATGGTAACTACTGTCGTGTGTCCGTATACAGTACGTATTTTGTCCTCAAAACAATAGTGCAGAGTATGCAGACCGGATCTAATAGCTTACAAGCTATTGTTAATTACGATGATAGCTATTGTGATGTATCCATATAGAGTACCTGTTTTATCTTCAAAACAATGATGCTGATTTGGAAGATCAGGTACAATAGCTTACAAGCTGATTGTGGTGGGGTAGTAGTTATTATTGTGCCTCTAAATAGAGTACCAATTTTGTCCTCGAAACAATGGTGCTGATTTGGAAGATCAGGTACAATAGCTTACAAGCTGATTGTGGTAGGATAGTAGTTATTTATGTGTGTCTAAATAGAGTACCAATTTTGTCCTAAAAACAAAGGTGCTGGGTGAGCAGACCAGACACAATTACTTACAAGTTGGTTGTAGTACGATGTTAGCTACTGTGTTTTGTTCATATAGAATAACCTATGTTGGCGCCACAAAAAAGGTACTGTGTTGGGGAGACCAATTACAATAGCTCACAAGCCGGTTATGGTACGATGAAAGAACTAGGGATAAACTATGTGAGAAACTTAGTTTTGCTATTTAATAAATTAGCCCTAGTCATAACTTGTGTCTCTTCCTGGTGTAAATTTAGGTGTACCCAATCAGCCTGCTTCAGTTCACAGCTAAAAAGAGTCCTTTTCCTTAGCAGTAATGAAAGTAATTAAAACTAAATTTCAAGCTTTGGCAAATCCTAATTTGCCACAGAAATAGCTGTATAGAAAACTCCTAATGTAAAACAGTCTTTTAAAGTTTTTATTTTAAGAATTCCAAGAAATGTTACCAGGAGCTAATGAGATCTTTTTAACATTTAATGATGGAAACGAGCACACGTATTAGAAGAACTGACTTTTTTATGTTTGCGTGGGCTGATACATTTAATGATAAGGAAGACTCTAACGTACGTATCTGAAAATCAGATAAATCTCGAGAAACGAACAAAAGTTTCAGTGTAAGGGTAACTATAAAAGGCTTGCTGAGAGTGGTTTCGGGACCGATGGCTACTTTTCGGAAGGCTTTTAACTTCTATAAGTTATACTAGAGAACTGTTTAAAACTATCCTCGATTCCCGATTTACTGATAGAAACGATTTACCGTAATTTGCAGAACTTCGTGGCTGATCAATAGTGAAACTATCAGTAGTTGTACCATACGTCTGATATTTACTTATAATGTATTAAATTCGCATAAACGTTTAGTACTGTTCTACTGTTAAATCAGTAATTTATATAAATACATGTTTCAAGGATACATCCAATTAGCTAGTATGAATTTGATTAGTTGACTGAAAATAACTGCCAGCTATATTAAAGTTGGAGCTTTGGATGCCAGTAAGGTATAGCTCTATAGTCGGATGTATATTGAATCAATCCACAAAAGGGGCACTTAGAATGGATATAGATTACTAATACTAGTATGTTTATATAAAGCGATAGGTTAATATACCAAACTCTTTTAGTAATATTGCATATACACTGTAAAGAAGGATACTCGTATTTGTTTTTTAGCGATTACCAAATGTTAAATATTTACTTTTTTATCATTACTTCCAAATAACTTTTTTCTTACTCTTTTTTACTATGACAGGACACTCTATTAAAACAGCTAATTTGTGATAAAAGTCTAAAGTTAAAATAGAAGGAAAATATAATTTGCTATTGTCTTCATGACAATATTTAATAATCAAAGTATTCATCTATTTATCTCACAATACAAGCTGAGGTAAGTGTATCTATAAGTTTCTTAAGACTTCTCAAAATGGATATAGATAGATAATGGAAGAGTAAAAATGGTGCTTCGGACCCTCATAGACATATATTGATCTGGGACACTATTGTGGGTGTATGAATCCCCAAGGAGAGACATTATGGCTTCTGCCGTCAGATGAGTAGTATGACATACTAATAAATTTAAAATATTAAGATTAAGATAAATCCTTATGACCTAATTTTACTGTAAATAATATTGTCTTTATATAGCTTTATAATATAATGATATAATATAACTTTACCTTGTAATTAACACTTAAAAAATCTAGTGCTATATTGTAACTTACAGTTTATATTGAACATACTAATTTGTATTACGATTCAATACTTATTTTCATCTAATAAGAAAATTAAATGGTAAATATGAAAAAATAAATTATTCCTCATTTGTTACACGCAAAATAGTCTGTATGTATGGTAGTATCCTGCATTACCAAACCTTTAGAGTAACATTCTAATTGATATCTTAAAAAAATTAAAAAACTATAAAATTTTAAGTTCCAAAAAACAATACTCAAAATCGCTATTTGCCATGATATTTCCACTTACATGAAACGCAAATTACAAATTTAATACAGTTACCGTCTGTTTTGTTCGAAGGTAAGGATGATCGATCATGAAAATGCACGCATGTTTTATTTTATTTGTTTTGTTATAAATTTTACATGTTTTATTGTGTCTTTTATGTATGTAACCAATATATCTACTTTTGCAAAATCAACCAACTGTGTGATAAAGAACCCAATTTGAATTTCATAAGCACACAACCTGGTTTCCTTGAAATCGATAAAGGAATTTTTCATAAGAAAGAAATTAATCGAGGGCCATCCATGCTAGTTTAGATGAAAATCGAAATGAGAAGGTACCTAAAAAGTTAAAAATTATAAATAATACATTTTCTAAGATAATATTTTTACGAAGATTGACACACTTTAAACCAACCGTGAGACTCGTAAATAATTTATTAAATCAGTGTCGGCTAACTATACACAAATACGTAGAGTGATGACTTTCAGTCGCTTTATCTAGCTTTCTGCCGGTGATATAACTATTTCTTATTTGTCAGACGGCCGGGTTTATGAGAAAATATACTCACCTATGTTTATTTAGTGAGCAAATATATATAAGAAAAAAATTATCGTTTGATTTTTTTAAACTTTGGTACCTATATTAAAATTAGGGTGGCTGACGTCCGTTAGTAGAGAAAACCTACTCTATCGATTTATAGAAAAACGTAGTTGTGAGTTTATAAAGTGCGAATTGGCTCTACAATAGACTATTATGCTCCCATTGACAGATTATAAATCGAAATCGGTCTCACACACTGTATAAACAAGGATTGTTAGGGTCAGTATTCATTCATTTATTAATAAAGCAATCCTGAGGCTTTCATTATGAGCTAAAGATCTTTGTATTAAGTCATCGATTGTTGGAGGTAATTGTCTTAAGATGGAGTTTAAAAATTGCGCTTAACCGATTACGACCGTACTCCAAATTTATCTTTAGAAGATGTAAAGTGTTGTGAACAACTCTATTCCTGTTAGTTTAAGCGGTAAATGTTTTTATAATAAGTATTTTCAAAATAAGTTTAAATCTGTTCATGTGTGTATAATTAATATAACAGTGGGGGAAAAGGAATAGTCACTTTTAGGGTTTTAGTCAGTGCTAAAACATGTATATTTAAAATATGAATTAGAGTAACGAATGGAGTTTCGACGTGCGTCGTTTTCTTGGTGACTAATAACTAACTGCTGCAGTACGGGTACTAGAATGTTGCTATCACTATATACAACACGCCTCTGGAATGTACAGTAATAGTGGGCAATGAGCCAAACTCGCGTGTTAGGAACTAACTCTAAAGTTACAGTCCAGTTAACACTTCCGCTGCGAGTTGTTTGGGTAAATGTATGCCAGGAAACTGTTCTCCGGCACGGCATCGTCCAAACATGCTTGAGACCAACAAGTCTCAAGAAATATTTGCATTAAGTACAATATAAATACTATTCTTATATGCCAGATACCGCATGCTTTCAAACTGACACCTCTCAGCAGATATTTGCAATAAACACAAAATACACAAGTTTCTACTATACTTTCAGACCAACAAGTCCACTAAATATACAATAAGTACAATATACACCACGTTCTTCTATGCTAAATATCACATACTTTCAGACCAACAAGTCCCGGAATATGCAATAAGTATATTATGCATAATTTTCAACTATGCTAGATTAGAAATGCTTTCAGACCTGCTTATCATATTACTAATCAGCGAAATTGTTAACATGTGGATATAGATTTTACTGGGAGAATATTCATCTCCAAAACAAAGAAAATATTAAAACAATATAGTTGTTAAATCGTCTTAATCTCCACGCAAAATATGTTTTGTAAATGTAATTTAGAGTCAGTATTTTTTATTAAACTCAGCCCTCAGTGCAACCACTTTTTCCTAGAGGCGCACCAGAAGCCACAATAGTAAATGGAAGCATATATTAAGACAATCAACAAAGGGCTCTATTATTGTAACAAAATTTAATGCTTTCAACCAACAACTCCACGAAATATGATATAAGTACAATATACACCAGTTTCTTCTATGCTAAATATCACATACTTTCAGACCAACAAGTCCCGGTATATTATACATAATTTTCAACTATGCTAGATAGAAATGTTTTCAGACCTGCTCATCATATTACTAATCAGCGAATTTGTTAACATAACTATGTGAGTTATTTAGTAAAATAACACCCAGAAGTTTATATGCTGAGTGGATATAGATTTTAACATTTACAATATAAGTAACTATAAAACTACTCGCTCGGTATCACTAAGTGAAGAAACACACTTGAAAATTGTACTGAACCTAATTAAAGTGCATGGTTGTAGATCCTATCTTAGAAGGGGAATTTGCCATAAGAAATAAAACAGAATTTACGTGTTCATTTAAAATCCCGCTTACGGGAAATAGAAGCGTACTCTTGTTGCATTTGTGAGGACACGAAAGTGAGTGAATGGGTGCCATTCCTTATCTCCAGGTATATATCCAGGTTGCTGCTGGTCTTTCAAGATACAACTTAGATATATTTGTTTGGTTATATATTTTACGTATTTTATATATTGTATTATTCAATACTCCAAAATTCGAGAAAAACATAAGGAAAACTTGCATATTGCTAAAGCACAGGTATTTAATATTAATTGTGTGGTTGAAATAGTTATTTTCATGAATTTACAATTTGTTAAGGGCATAACGCGCGATGAGTTTTGTTCGTGACACAGGCAAATACCCGCTGCTATTAACATACAATTGCGTCTCTGTTGAATTGACGCTGGAGTATAAACCAACATGTTTGAGACTTACTTGTTCTATAATTTTCGGAATTATTGAACCTTAACTAAAATACGATTTAGAATTATTAGAATGTGTGCTGAATATGTAGCCTAGTAGGAATCACTGTAAAACATTTTATGAAACTTCTAGTAGACATAGAAGAATATCGTGGCCCACAAGTATAATAACAATAACTGTGACCAGATGCGTGTGGAGAACGTCAATGCGGGGCGGGAAATGTTCCCGCGAGACTGTGTAGCGGAGCTGAGATAATGGTATAATACACAGAGAGATGAAGAGCGAGATAGCAATTTACGCGTGTTACTTTGCTCACTTACATTAAGTGAGTGGTTAAGTGGTATTGGAAGTTCCAAACATTTCCGACACATAAAAATAAAATTAGGATTTTCGAAATTTATTTGGTTCAAATGTACTTAAATACTGCTTCTGAGTATATAATTAAATACAGTGTGTTAAAGCTATTTCGTGCAAAAGATGACGCATGTAAGAACTTAAATAAATAAACAAAGATATATTTCAGCCTACTAAAGTTATAAATGACAACATATATGTTATGAGTTAAAAATAATATACCGGATGCACCTCACGAGCAACAAAGTAGCACAAGATGGGCAAGCACAAGGGTAAAAGCTAAAGCTGAAGGCTCCTCTCCGCCCTTCTCTCATCTTTACTTTCGCCACTCTCTCTTTAGTCTATTGTGATAAAACTACCGCGAGTATGCAGTGTAGTCTCAGATATAGATTTGGATATATAGCCTACAGCATTGATGATGATGTGAGACGAGATGCGATTGATGACTTAATTGTGTTAGTCGCCAGTTTTGTTGATTATGTGTTAATTTTTGTGCATGCGTAACTCTCTCGTCTTCGTCTTAGGATTTGAAATCTGAATGTCAATCCTCAAATCGTAGTATTTCAGGATACTTATATAATATAATGAGTATTATAACTTTAATCCTGTTGATAATTTAGCTTGGAAGTAATATATATATATATATATATATATATATATATATATATATATATATATAACTTATTATTTATTTATTAATACATTTGTTTTAATAACTAGCACAGTCGTGGGGATTATTACATGAAAGAACGCTTATTATTCACTGGCATTTTTACACATGCAAGTACATTGTGACTTAAACTCATATGCGTCAATAATTATAATTTTCAGGCAAAAGGGGACTTCTGAAAACTGCCAGCGGCTTGTAAACTGCTCTAGGTTTTGGGTTTATATCGACATAATAGAGTTCTCTTCCACTTAAATGGACAAAAAGACACATTAAAGGTAGAATTAAAGTTAATCCATTATTTTAATGAAAGAAACAGCTAGATGTTACCATTTTCTTGTTTGATATTTAATATATCACACAGAGATTATAGGCGCAAAGGCGTACGGTTCTTGTTTATGCTGCTTAATCAGATGAACTCATTAATGCCTAATTCACGAGCCGTAACTCATCAACTCTTCCTCCAGGCCATCACAGCTCATTAGCCATGCCTAGTTACTTACTCTCCTTGCTTATAGTCAGCCTTCAGCATTGATTATGGCTCTGCCTGGTTGGTTAGCAAATATAACCAATAATAGATTAGTTGATATCAATAGAATTATGATATACAATAATTATATATTTTTTTATTAAATAATATAATTAATCTATAATGGCTATAAATATTATGGACCCACTGTACGTTCTATATATTCCTTTTTACTGTGATTAAACAAAAAATTGCTAAATATATTTTGAGATATAATAGGAGCCTTACAAAAATATATCAGAAATTAATACTTATAAATATTTTAGCACCAATATTTTCAAACCACGAACATATAAAAATTGATATAAGCATCATCATTTTTAAATAAGAAATTGTTTTTACGTCAATTGTCAAGTTAATTGGTATAGATAGTTAAAACAAAAATGTATTTCAAATCGTTTTGATATGACAAAGATATGCCATATCAATGTGTACTGCTATTGTTCATGTTAACTCAACTATCCAAAACTGTATTCCTCAAATGTCAAGTAATAATAATATACCTGCGAATGGAGATAGTATAAATGAAAGATTTCAATAAGCTTGTTTATTAGTAATACCATAAACGTTTACAAGTTATCCGTAAAAATATAACAAATTAACACTTATTAAGTTAATGCAACAAAGTTAATTTAATGTTCGATGTTAATTGTTATTTAATAAATCTACATAAATATTAACTTATTACATTAATCTTCAGTTTATTGGCTGAGATCTAGCGAGGCCTATCAATTAAGAGGCTAAAAAACTAAATGATCTACAGACATGAAAATTTTGTTTGAACTTCTTTAAGATCAACAAAGCGTTCAATGAAGGTACAGTCACTGCGTGGTATTTGGCTGAGTGTTATTGAATATTTTTGCATTTGTCTTATGGGTCCATATGTTATTTGAACATATCAAATATTTATTCTTAGAGTAAAAGAAAAAGTAATATAGTGGAAATTCAATGTCATAGGTAGTGACAAAATTTTATTTTAGCGCAATCATGCGTTTTAGTACCTTTCTTATCTCATCGGAACTTTTATTACTTGAATATTGCTATGAAACATAATTTAATGATGCAAATTTGTAATGTGCAATTTCGCAAGATATATAAAAAGATTTCATCAGGAGGGGTTAAATTTTGGATGAAATTTGATTTCTAAATAGAAAAGAATGAGTTATATGATGTTGTATCTTCAACCATGGAAATTACTGAGCATAATATTTATGACCGCGGTTGTCTGTTTGTATATCTTACCACATGACATCTCGAGAATTAAATTAGCTATAGTTTAGAAATGTTCCATGCAACCTCAGCTATGATTGTACAACACGTGGTGTAGCGTAATCATACCATGTTTCGAAAGGTGAATTGCTTTATTTTTAATCTCATTCAAACGTTTGGTTTCCATTAAAATCTGTAACTTGTTTGTTTCTAATTTTTCACTAAGCAAAAGCATTAACCAATCACGGTTTTGATCTTTTATCGTTATATTTTTCCCTTTTTAAAAATTAAATTGATATAATAATTTAACTGAATGATTACTTTTTTTAAAGCGTACAATGGTAGGCTTGTATGGTGTAAAATATAATAATTTTATCTTCAATTATATGTTTAGTATGGTGGCCCATAAAATGCCTGCATGATCAGTAAGAAAATATATCTTTACATTAAAGAATTTTCAGTCACATATACTTTAACATGTTTTAGTTTGAAAAATATTTGGAATTTAATCTTGTTACACATGAGTTATATGTTGAAGGTTCTGTAAATGACTGTATGAATTTTGATCACAGTAATGTTAAAAAAAACGTTAAAACTGTTTAGATCTAAACAAATGTTTAGAGACTGAAAACAATAGCCCTCAGTTTAGATATTTAGAGCATAGTCTCAATTAGTTATATTGAAGAATTTATTTGAGAAATAATCTTACTTCAGCTTTCTATGGAAACACCATTTCTATATAATTAAACTGCAACACTGTACGTGGTTTAACCTGTACAAAGATATGACAATGGGGGTAATTTAAGTTTGTAATTATTTATCAAACTAACGCTAGCAAGCCGCATTGCACCATTTCTGACATTAATTGAAGTAATCAAGAAACCCTCAGAGCGAGCTGAAGTTTAACCTTTATTTAATGTTAAGACATCATTATTAGAGTATGGAGGTTTTAAGACCCTTTGACGAGATGTAAAGAGACTATTTGATATAATTGTACATGTCCAGTTTTTGAAAGTGTAAGCACAATGAGCTTGCCTATTTATTTCGTCACAAAAAAATTAAATTAAATTTCGAAAACAATATGAGCTATCCATATTGATCTTCCCATAAGTTCACTATCGCATGCAATGTAAACGAAGAAATATTAGTCTTATGAAATTAAGTATACTCTGACATATTGAGTTTATTTGTCCAAGAAATATCCTTTTGAAGCGTGTAAGAAAAGTTACTTGTTGAGTTTTCTATCAAATCGAGTTTTGTCAAAGAAAACACAGTTTTAACTTTTTTTGACCTACATGTACTTGCACTGATTCAGTTTCAATATCTGATTTGCTACGAAAACTACTTATTGTTAGTAACAATTTTAAGGTTACCAAACATTCCACAAAGCATGTGAGTCATTCATAATTTTATTAAGCACGCATTAAAACCGTTAACATTTTATACAGTATGTATAAAATATCTTGGGAAACTTCATTATCTACATCAAATTACTATAACATCTTATTAATGATTCCTACATTTTCCACCTATCTTATTAATGATTCCTGCACTTTCCACCTGTTATCGTTAACTTTTGAAAAAGGCTGGCTGATGCATTTGAGGACAACATTTAACAAAAGGTACATAATAAGTCATATGCATAAACGCTCAACATATCACACGAGGGTATGGACAAATTCTGTCTTTCTGCATGCATGATATTTAAAAAACGAACAGACCTGTAGAATAAAAATTTGCATGAAGCTTTAATAATAATAATAATATATATATATATATATATATATATATATATATATATATATATATATATATATATATATATATATATATACAGAGGGGTGCAAAAGTAGGTATACAGTTTTAGTTGGTTGGTAATACCCAAGTTAGCCACCTGATCAGCTGTGTAATACGTTTGCTACTAACAGCTGGCAATGTTTACTCATTGTTACTGTTGTTATTATTACACTTCTGTCATCATGGCTGGTTACATGACCAACGATCAACGAAAGTGGGTTTTGAAAGAATATTGGATGACAGAAAACTGTGAAAGAGTTCGAGAGAGATGGAGAGAAGAGTTTGATACACCACCACCAACCAGATTAAGTATTTATAGACTAAGAGATAAGTTTAACCTTACAGGATCTATCTGCAATGGTCCAAAGGCTGGACGACCAATCACTGTCACTACTCCTGAAAACGAAATGATTGTCCACAGACCTATGTTCAAAGCCCAAAAAAGTCGAGAAAAAGGGCATCAATTGAACTGGGCATTGAACGCAGATCTTTAGGACGCCTAATGAAACGGTTAGGTTTGAAAATGTACATTCCAAGACTTATTCATGGGCTAATAGAGGACGACCCTGATCGTCGACTGCAGTTTTGCGAGATAATGTTAAACGAGGAACTTCAAGGTGCGGGAATTATTCAAAAAATTGTTTGGAGCGATGAGGCTAATTTTAAGCTTTCAGGTGGAGTCAATAGACACAACTGTGTCTATTACTGTTTTTATAATTCACACTTGACATTCGAAGAACAGCTGAATCAACCTGGAGTAACAGTTTGGGCTAGCATTTCATGTAAAGGTGTCATTGGACCTGTCATTTTTCATAACACTGTAGACCAACATGCATACAGGAACATGCTGACTGACGTTATACCACAAATAAAAATCCAGCAGGGTAATGAGGAATTCTACTTCCAACAAGATGGAGCTCCTGCCCACTATGCGACAATCGTGCGTGACCTACTAAATCGGGAGTTTCCTAACTCGTGGATCGGTCGAAGAGGATCGGTTTGAATGGCCAGCAAGATCTCCCGATCTGACACCGATGGATTTTTTCTTTTGGGGAGTTGTCAAAGACAAGGTTTTTTCGAAAAAACCTCGTGATCTTAATCAGATGGTTGAATTCATTCGCCAAGCTTGCCAAGACATAGATGAAAATAAAGAACTTTGCCGAAAAGTGTGTTTAAGCATAACTTCAAGGTTACAGCAGTGTGTTGACTGTGAAGGCAAACAATTTGAACACAAAAGGAAGTAAGTGTATTGGTGAAGTACAACACTTTTAAGAGTTAATTTCTGTTTCTTAACGCTCTTAAAATAGATTGTAAAAGTTTAGTTTTTGTAGAAATAAACCTACTTATTCTTTTAACATATTTAATTACTGTATACCTACTTTTGCACCCCCCTGTATATATATATTTATATATATTTACATATATGCCCTTTTATATATATTTAAGTAGCAGTTATCCAAGGCTTCGCACGCAATTTCGTTTGTAAAAAACAGGGGACAAAAAACGCAATACCATTAGCATATTATCTTTAAATGAAATCTTAAATAGTCCCGAGATAAGTGATAGGCACTGAAAGATGTTCCAATCTCCCAATCCATTTTAGAAACTTAAAGAATAGTGATTTTGGATCCTGAATTTGGAGAGTGAAACAGATTTTCTTTTATAAAAAATATGATTGGTTAAATCTTACTAAACGAATGAAAGAAATTTACATGCTATAATTATAGTAACTAAAATAAGCAAAATATAAATTTTGGTATCGAATAGGTAGTAAATATTGACTTGTAGTCATATAGAGATTAATAATGCCTCGACTGTACAGCCCAGGACCTACATGATGAATGTCCGTTCAGCCTGGATATAATAACAGCAAACACAATATCCCCGCTAGAATGGCAATAGCAGTGACCAATACTAAAGGGTACTTTGCATTGAAACATTCGCCACGCTTAAAAACGTACAAACATGCTGTTATATTTATAGTTATAAACTAATGGTATGGAAATTAAAGAAAATAGAAATAGATGAATCTTTTATTCTGTCAAACATTTAAAAAATTTTGGAAGAAGTTCTATACATTGAAATTTAATATCTTATTAATTTTGAAAAAGCGGACCATTCTAGTTTGCTAAGTTAATCTTTTGAACTATAAGATGTAACCAAAGGAAGGAGGAGCACGAAGAATATGATCAAATAAATTTTTTTCAGGTAGGTTTTCTTATCATACTAATATAATACAAATAAGAGAGAGCTGGCTGTAATGAACTACCATGAGTTTAACACCATAAGAATAATGTGAAGATTCAAACACCAGGCTTATAGCCCTAATTTTTTGGTTGTTAAAAATATTTTATTCAAATAATAGTATTACTTATCTAAATGTTACATTTTTAAAATTATATAACTTTTTGAATACTTACAAAAAGAATTGTAAAGCAGTGTGAGATTCTTTCTTCTCTCAGTAACTAAGAAATATATCAAAAAACGAAAGGGAATTTGGTTACGTAACAATCACATATCTAACATGATACCCACAATACTTAGTCTAAAAAAGGTTTTATAATTATTTGAAGTTTAACATACTTCTTATGGGGCTAAAATCAAGATGGCTACCAGTATGCCTACAGTCGGGCTATAAGGTTCTCTGTTCTCCGAATTTATGTTGTCAATGTATATTCAAGGCTGGTAGATTAGGGCTTAACGTACAAACACCTTAGTGGGGTGGTGTTCATACCATAGATGCCTTATAGATAGAGGAATTAGCTCTCAGAAAAATTCATAATTATCTAGTTGGCATGTCTCAGTGGAAGGGATTGTGTCTTTGGGGGAGAGGGCGTGAGAAGGCTTTAGGAGGACACTGCTCAACTATCTTCTGCGTGTCGTAAGAAGTGACTGAAACGAACGTCAGAATATTCTTTTATATGGGCATTTGTTTATATCCAGAAGTTTTCTTTTGTGTTCTTATTTATTTTTATTTTACCTCTATGAAATATATTTCAAATTTAATAAAATATTCTTTGTATGTTGCAGATAAATTATTTTATTGGTGGTTTATTCAAGTATACTAAACTGAATTCCTGGATATGCCAGTGGTACTCTCTAACTGACAGTAATGTAGTGAAGTTACAAATATAATATTAAACGTAACAGAATATCCCTTGGAATCCAGTCAGGAAACAGCAATTTCCGGTCACCTCTGGCTTGACACTCAATTCCGACAGAGCCAATGCTAAATATCGATATCCAATTCTTTTACTTTAATTCCTTTAAAGATTTCTCATGTCATGTTATATTGGTAGATTATTGTTAATGTTAATAAGTTTAAAAATTTCAACTTATTTTACGTAGTTTAAATGTATAACAGTCAACTACTTTGTAAAAGATAAACGCGATTGATGTCACTTTTTCTGGATTAAACAACCAGTAAATCGTAATGCAGTTCCAAAAGGTTTTTTATTACTTTTAACGAAACAGTTTGGTTCTAAGAATATTTTATTTGACTTTTTAGGAAGTAAATAACGTTTTCAAGAATGATTCACAGTTTAAGATTTACTAGTCGCACTATTTTAGAAATTAAAATTAAAATAATTACTAATTTACTTAAAAATATCCAAACCAACTTCAAATTCAATTTATATAGCATATTTCAGTAATAAGAATAGATTTTAAGAATATAATAACCATAATTGCGGTTATTATAAATTACTGCAATAAATTCAATTAAAATGTTTATTTTAGGTATATACTTGTCATTTTTTTAATATAAAGTTAGTAACCCTATAACTGTATAGCTTCGTTTTGTTTTTGTGTGTGATTTACGTATCGTGTACGTCGAGGATTTACTATTTAACAAAGCAAAGAAATAAAACTTGGTTATTTGATGGACTATTTATTTTTTCCCCAGAGTTTCTTTGTTTGTAATTTCAAATCGTAACATCTTGCTTTGTCACCAATGTCAACCTTCGCGTCAATTCGTGTGACTCGTCAACCTAGATGCCTTTGGTAAAAAAGAATAAATTACAAGCATTTTCAAAAAAAAAACTTGTCCTATTATTGAAAAGATCTATAACAAAAAGGTTTGATTGCAAGAATTAATTACAAAAAAGTGGGACATAACACATAAAAGCACTTATGTTTTGGTACTACCTATATCAATAACTAAATTTAAAAAAATACTGTAAAACTTTGTATAATATTGAAATTCTTTCCTATTATGACTTATATACATTTCGTTTAGTATAATTAATGCGCAGATACTTTCGATTCTTAGCTTAAATTTAGACTTTAAAATACTGCATTCAATATTATATTATGACAAACTCGCCTTCGGCTCGCTGGGGGCTACGCCCCCAGGCCCCCAAAGTAAACGCTTGCAAATTCGGGGATAAGCGGAATTCGGGTGACTGGTTAAGTCCGGACATTAAGTAAATGACAAGGGATTTAAAAATTGACCTTTTTCATTAGATTTTTTTCCGGATCCGTAAAAACTTTTGACTTTGAGGGCATTTTGCGGTTAAACCGTTAGAGATACGACAAAAAGTGACTGGACCTTTCTTGTTGGAAATTTAATTTTGTCTTTCGATTGTGCCCTCAGATCTGATCTACGACCTATGGTTTAGCCAGAAATGAGCTCGGGAGAAAAGTCTGCACGGGTCAGCTATCTTGAATTGTTTAGTATAAACATAATAAAAACCGACCTCGAGGCAGTATTTTAAGTCGAACAGGGGGTTTAATATCACCAGGAGACTATCTAGTCAAGGCGAGAAATTCCCTGGGTGGGTGATTAATGTTAAGGAGGTTAAGACAAGAGGGGGTTTAATTTCGTCAGGATATTGTCTGGTCATATGAACAAATTCCCAGAGGGGGTTAACGTTACCGGGGGATAAGTCTCCAGGGGGTTATCTGGTCATACCAGGATCTTCCCAGGGGGGGGGTTAAGAGATTTGGTGACTGGTAAAATTCGGACATGAGGTCATGGCAGGAAATTCCCTGGGGGGGTTTAATGTTACCAGGGGGGTTAACACATCAGGGGGTTGAATGTACAGGAGGTTATCAGGTCATACCAGGAAATCCCCGGGGGGGGGGGTTAATATTACCGGGGGTTAATGACACACTTGGGCCTTTTTTAGAGGGTATTGTGTCTGTGAACATAATAAATATTCCTCTGTCCCTATCTACTATTGACGCTTAGCTAACGCTCAGCCAAACTCCCCGAAGTCACTGAACCTTTTCTGTAGATCACGTGATTTCCTAAATCCCGTTTAAAATTTGTTTTGAGTTACGACCAACCGTTTAGCCGCTATCAAGCCCGGAATGTAAATTTTTAGGCGAAAATGTCCAATATTTTCACTTAATCGCGTTTTGCGGTCAAACTAAGGGAAATATAGTAAAAAGTCACTGGATCTTTTTTGTAGGTCATCTTATTTCCTAAATAAAACGTTAGTCTTATTTTGACCTCCGACCAATGGTTTCGCCGCTATCGACCCCAAAAACAAAAAGTTTCGCGTAAAAGTTACAACAAAATTGTACATAATCACGTTTTTCGGCCAAACCAATCGAGATAGGGCAAAAGATTACTGGACCTTTTCTGTAGATCGCGCAATTTGCTAATTTGATGGGTCAATCAGATTTGAGCTACGACCAACGGTTCGGCCGCTATCGGGCTTGAAACATTATTTTTATCGAAAAAAATCTCTGGAATTTCAAATGTTCGAGCGTTTTGTCGCTTAACCATGGAAGATAGAGCAAAAAGTCATTAGACCTTTTTTGTAGTTCACTTCATTCCTGACTATGAATTTTCCGTCAGATCCGAGCTAGCTCCAACGGTTCGCCCGCTATCGGGCTTACAAAAAATGCCTGCAGGGGTGAAGAATGCGCGATTTTTTGGGAATTTTTTTGAGGGGTTGAAAATGAAAAATTCTCACTTTTCGGGATTTTCCTGGTGGTTACACGTGGAAAGCTATCTGTGTACCAAATTTCAAGTCTCTAACTCATCTGGAAGTAGGTTAGAATTAGTATACGTGAGTGAGTCAGTCAGTTACACATGCGGTTGTATATATATTAGACTCGCCTTCGGCTCGCTGGGGGCTACGCCCCCAGGCCCCTCATTTGGGTATTGGCTAAGTTCGGGGATGAGCGTTTAAATTTACGCTTGCATATTCGGGGATAAGAGGGATTTGGTGATTGTTAAAATTTGGACATGAGGTCATGTCAGGTAATTCCCTGGGGGGGTTTTAAAGTTACCAGAGGTTAAGACATCAGTGGGTTATCTGGTTATACCAGGAACTTTCCATGGGGGGGGGTTAAGAGATTGGGTGATTGGTAAAATTCGGACATGAGGTCATGCCAGGAAATTCCCTGGGGGGGGGGTTTAATGTTACCAGGGGTTAATTTAGACGTAGGTTTCCAAATTTCATGTATCCGTTTTCGAGAATCGTACGGGTCGTAATGCTTCGCTAACGCTCAGCCAATTGATGTGTAGTGTATAATATTAATCAATAGATATCGTAGAACAGTTAAGTAATGTGTTCGCGAAATTAGAAGACAAGAAGAAATTTATGGTAACTAAAGTCAGAAATTATGTTTTTATATCGTAGTTTAATTTTCTAGATTTACCCAAACTTTTGACTTTGAGAGCGTTTTGCGGCTTAACCGTTAGAGATACGACCAAAAGTGACTGGACCTTTCTTGTCGGAAATTTAATTTTATCTTCCGATTCTGGTGTCCTATTTTAGCTACGACGTCTGGTTTAGCCAGTACGGAGCTGTGGAGAAAGGACTGCACTGGTGCGCTATTGTGAATTGTTTAGTGTAAATATAACAAAAACCCAACCCTGAGTCATTATTTTTAAGTTGTTTAGGGGGTTTAATTTGCTCAGAGGTTTATCTTGTCATGCCAGGAAATTCCCGGGGGGGGAAATTAATGTTAAAGGGGGTTAAGACATCAGGGGGTTTAATTTAGTCAGGATATTTTCTGGTCATATGAATAAATTCCCGGGGGGGGGGTTAATGTTACAAGGGGTTAATGACACACGTGGGCCTATTTTAGAGGGTGTTGTGTCTTTGAACATAGTAAAAAACACTCTGTCCCTATCTACTATTGAAACTTCACTAACGCTCAGCCAACTCCCGACGTGGGGGGGGGGTTTAGTCACTCGTTAACGTAGTAATACAAGGTCAAGCTGGAACCAGCATGAAGCGCAATAATTAAAGTTGAAAAATTTAAAACACCTAAAAGTAACGACGAAGAACTTGTCATTTAGAGCATTTATCAGGCTTACGGAAAGATAAACGATAGAAAGCTGCTGAATCTTTTTTTTAGATCATATGAATAGCTAGTTACAAAAAATTTTACATTTAAGCTAGGGCTAACGGTTCGGCCAATATCGAGCCCAGAAGTTAAGTTTTTTATAATGAAACACCTACCCCAAGTCAGCATTATGAAATTGCTTAGGGGGTATAATTTTCTCAGGAGTGTATATAGTCATGCCAGGAAATTCCCTAGGGGGGTTTAATGTTACCGGGGGTTGTCATAAGGGGGTTTGATTTACTCAGAAGAGCATCTGGTCATACCTGGTAATTCCGGGGGGTTTAATGTTAAGATACGTGGGCCGCTTTTGGAGGGTGTTTGTTCTGTAACATTCAGGAGTTAATCTAGTCATGCCAGGAAATTCCCAGGGGTGATAATGTTACCGGGGGTTAAGACATCAGTGGGTTTAATTTCCTCAGGAGGTTATCTGGTCAAACAAGAAAATTTTAGGGGGGTTTAGTGTTACCGGGGGTTAAGACAACAGAGGGTTTAATTTAATCAGGTGGTTTTCTGGTCAGACGAGAAAATTTCAGGGGGGGGTTAATGTTACCGGGGGTTAAGACATCAGGGGGTTTAAATTCCTCAGGAGGTTATCTGGTCAAACAAGAAAATTTCAGGGGGGGTTAGTGTTACCGGGGGTGAAGACAACAGGGGGTTTAGTTTACCCTGGAGGTTATCTGGTCATAACAGGAAATTTCCGGGGGGGATAATGTTACCTGGGGTTAATGACACATGGGCCTATTTTAAAAGATGTTGTGTCTGTGAACATAGTAAAAATTCACTTTATCCCTATCTACTATTGACGCTTAGCTAACGTTCAGGCCAATTTCTAATGTGGGGTATATTCACTCGTTAACTGGATTGGCGGTATTCAGGGAAAGTTTATGTCCGAGCATTAGATTAGAGATCTTGGAGTTAAAAGAATACCTATTGTATCGAATTATCCAGATTTAACCAAAGTTTTGAATTTAATGGCATTTTGCGGCTAAACCGTTAGAGATACAGGAAAAAGGGACTGGACCTTTCTTGTCGAAAATTTTATTTTCTCTTTCGATTATGCCATCAGATTTAAGCTACGACCTATAATTTAGGCAGTACAGAGCTTAGGACAAAAGACTGCACTGGGCAGTTTAAAAATATCACGTAAAACTTAAAAATCAATACTTAAAACGCGTAATGCGGCCAAACCGTTGGGGATAGGGCAAAATGTTACTGAACATTTTTTTGTAGATCACGCATTTTCATAAATCCTTTTAAAAATTTTTTTTTAGCTACGACCAACAGTTTAGCCGCTATCGAGCCCGAAAGGTAAATTTTTAGGCGAAAATTTCCAAATACTTTAATTTAATCGCGTTTTGCGGCCTAACCAATGGATATAGAGTAAAAAGTTACTGGCACATTTTTGTAGATCACCTCATTTCCTAACTCCAACGTTTGTCTTATTTCGACCTCAGACCAATGGTTTCGCCGCTATTGAGCCCGAAAACAAAAGTTTCACGTAAAAATAACAAAAAAAATTGCACATAATCACGTTTTTCGGCCGAACCACTGGAGATAGAGCAAAAAGTCACTGGACCTTTTATGTAGATCGCGCAATTTGCTAATTTGATGGGTCAATCAGATTTGAGCTACGACCTACCGTTCGGCCACTATCAGGCTCGAAACTTTATTTTAAGCAAAAAAATCTCTGGAATGTCAAACATTCCCGCGTTTTGTCGCTTAAACCACACGAGATAGGACAAAAAGTCACTGGACCTTTTTTGTAGTTCACTTCATTCCTGACTAACGATTTTTCGTCAGATCGAAGCTAGCTCCAACGGTTCGCCCGCTATCGGGCTTACAAGAAAGGCCTGCAAGGGTAAAGAATGCACGATTTTTCGGGAATTTTTTTTAGGGGTTTAAAAGTAAAAAAGTCCGGTTTTCAGACTTTTCCTGTTGGTTAGACGGCAAAAGGTACCCGCGTGCCAAATTTCAAGTTTCCAGCACTTCTAGAACTATGTTAGAATTTGTATCTATACATCAGTGAGTCAGTTACACATGCGGCTGTATATATTATAGGATAACCGTTAGAGATACAAGAAAAAGTGACTGGACCTTTCTTGTCGAAAATTTAATTTTCTCTTTCGATTATGCCATCAGATTTAAGCTACGACCTATAATTTAGGCAGTACAGAGCTTAGGACAAAAGACTGCACTGGGCAGTTTAAAAATATCACGTAAAACTTAAAAATCAATACTTAAAACGCGTAATGCGGCCAAACCGTTGGGGATAGGGCAAAATGTTACTGAACATTTTTTGTAGATCACGCATTTTCATAAATCCTTTTAAAAATTTTTTTTTAGCTACGACCAACAGTTTAGCCGCTATCGAACCCGAAAGGTAAATTTTTAGGCGAAAATTTCCAAATACTTTAATTTAATCGCGTTTTGCGGCCTAACCAATGGATATAGAGTAAAAAGTTACTGGCACATTTTTGTAGATCACCTCATTTCCTAACTCCAACGTTTGTCTTATTTCGACCTCAGACCAATGGTTTCGCCGCTAACGAGCCCGAAAACAAAAGTTTCACGTAAAAATAACAAAAAAATTGCACATAATCACGTTTTTCGGCCGAACCACTGGAGATAGAGCAAAAAGTCACTGGACCTTTTATGTAGATCGCGCAATTTGCTAATTTGATGGGTCAATCAGATTTGAGCTACGACCTACCGTTCGGCCACTATCAGGCTCGAAACTTTATTTTAAGCAAAAAAATCTCTGGAATGTCAAACATTCCCGCGTTTTGTCGCTTAACCACACGAGATAGGATAAAAAGTCACTGGACCTTTTTTGTAGTTCACTTCATTCCTGACTAACGATTTTTCGTCAGATCGAAGCTAGCTCCAACGGTTCGCCCGCTATCGGGCTTACAAGAAAGGCCTGCAAGGGTAAAGAATGCACGATTTTTCGGGAATTTTTTTTAGGGGTTTAAAAGTAAAAAAGTCCGGTTTTCAGACTTTTCCTGTTGGTTAGACGGCAAAAGGTACCCGCGTGCCAAATTTCAAGTTTCCAGCACTTCTAGAACTATGTTAGAATTTGTATCTATACATCAGTGAGTCCGCTATACACATGCGGCTGTATATATTATAGGATAACCGTTAGAGATACAAGAAAAAGTGACTGGACCTTTCTTGTCGAAAATTTAATTTTCTCTTTCGATTATGCCATCAGATTTAAGCTACGACCTATAATTTAGGCAGTACAGAGCTTAGGACAAAAGACTGCACTGGGCAGTTTAAAAATATCACGTAAAACTTAAAAATCAATACTTAAAACGCGTAATGCGGCCAAACCGTTGGGGATAGGGCAAAATGTTACTGAACACTTTTTAAAGTCAGGTTTTCAGACTTTTCCTGTTGGTTAGACGGCAAAAAGGTACCCGCGTGCCAAATTTCAAGTTTCCAGCACTTCTAGAACTATGTTAGAATTTGTATCTATACATCAGTGAGTCAGTTACACATGCGGCTGTATATATTATAGGACTCGCCTTCGGCTCGCTGGGGGCTACGCCCCCAGGCCCCTCATTTGGGTATTGGCTAAGTTCGGGGATGAGCGTTTAAATTTACGCTTGCATATTCGGGGATAAGAGGGATTTGGTGATTGTTAAAATTTGGACATGAGGTCATGTCAGGTAATTCCCTGGGGGGGTTTTAAAGTTACCAGAGGTTAAGACATCAGTGGGTTATCTGGTTATACCAGGAACTTTCCATGGGGGGGGGTTAAGAGATTGGGTGATTGGTAAAATTCGGACATGAGGTCATGCCAGGAAATTCCCTGGGGGGGGGGTTTAAATGTTACCAGGGGTTAATTTAGACGTAGGTTTCCAAATTTCATGTATCCGTTTTCGAGAATCGTACGGGTCGTAATGCTTCGCTAACGCTCAGCCAATTGATGTGTAGTGTATAATATTAATCAATAGATATCGTAGAACAGTTAAGTAATGTGTTCGCGAAATTAGAAGACAAGAAGAAATTTATGGTAACTAAAGTCAGAAATTATGTTTTTATATCGTAGTTTAATTTTCTAGATTTACCCAAACTTTTGACTTTGAGAGCGTTTTGCGGCTTAACCGTTAGAGATACGACCAAAAGTGACTGGACCTTTCTTGTCGGAAATTTAATTTTATCTTCCGATTCTGGTGTCCTATTTTAGCTACGACGTCTGGTTTAGCCAGTACGGAGCTGTGGAGAAAGGACTGCACTGGTGCGCTATTGTGAATTGTTTAGTGTAAATATAACAAAAACCCAACCCTGAGTCATTATTTTTAAGTTGTTTAGGGGGTTTAATTTGCTCAGAGGTTTATCTTGTCATGCCAGGAAATTCCCGGGGGGGGAAATTAATGTTAAAGGGGGTTAAGACATCAGGGGGTTTAATTTAGTCAGGATATTTTCTGGTCATATGAATAAATTCCCGGGGGGGGGGGTTAATGTTACAAGGGGTTAATGACACACGTGGGCCTATTTTAGAGGGTGTTGTGTCTTTGAACATAGTAAAAAAACACTCTGTCCCTATCTACTATTGAAACTTCACTAACGCTCAGCCAACTCCCGACGTGGGGGGGGGGGTTTAGTCACTCGTTAACGTAGTAATACAAGGTCAAGCTGGAACCAGCATGAAGCGCAATAATTAAAGTTGAAAAATTTAAAACACCTAAAAGTAACGACGAAGAACTTGTCATTTAGAGCATTTATCAGGCTTACGGAAAGATAAACGATAGAAAGCTGCTGAATCTTTTTTTTAGATCATATGAATAGCTAGTTACAAAAAATTTTACATTTAAGCTAGGGCTAACGGTTCGGCCAATATCGAGCCCAGAAGTTAAGTTTTTTATAATGAAACACCTACCCCAAGTCAGCATTATGAAATTGCTTAGGGGGTATAATTTTCTCAGGAGTGTATATAGTCATGCCAGGAAATTCCCTAGGGGGGTTTAATGTTACCGGGGGTTAAGTCATAAGGGGGTTTGATTTACTCAGAAGAGCATCTGGTCATACCTGGTAATTCCGGGGGGTTTAATGTTAAGATACGTGGGCCGCTTTTGGAGGGTGTTTGTTCTGTAAACATTCAGGAGTTAATCTAGTCATGCCAGGAAATTCCCAGGGGTGATAATGTTACCGGGGGTTAAGACATCAGTGGGTTTAATTTCCTCAGGAGGTTATCTGGTCAAACAAGAAAATTTTAGGGGGGTTTAGTGTTACCGGGGGTTAAGACAACAGAGGGTTTAATTTAATCAGGTGGTTTTCTGGTCAGACGAGAAAATTTCAGGGGGGGGTTAATGTTACCGGGGGTTAAGACATCAGGGGGTTTAAATTCCTCAGGAGGTTATCTGGTCAAACAAGAAAATTTCAGGGGGGGGTTAGTGTTACCGGGGGTGAAGACAACAGGGGGTTTAGTTTACCCTGGAGGTTATCTGGTCATAACAGGAAATTTCCGGGGGGGATAATGTTACCTGGGGTTAATGACACATGGGCCTATTTTAAAAGATGTTGTGTCTGTGAACATAGTAAAAATTCACTTTATCCCTATCTACTATTGACGCTTAGCTAACGTTCAGCCAATTTCTAATGTGGGGTATATTCACTCGTTAACTGGATTGGCGGTATTCAGGGAAAGTTTATGTCCGAGCATTAGATTAGAGATCTTGGAGTTAAAAGAATACCTATTGTATCGAATTATCCAGATTTAACCAAAGTTTTGAATTTAATGGCATTTTGCGGCTAAACCGTTAGAGATACAAGAAAAAGGGACTGGACCTTTCTTGTCGAAAATTTTATTTTCTCTTTCGATTATGCCATCAGATTTAAGCTACGACCTATAATTTAGGCAGTACAGAGCTTAGGACAAAAGACTGCACTGGGCAGTTTAAAAATATCACGTAAAACTTAAAAATCAATACTTAAAACGCGTAATGCGGCCAAACCGTTGGGGATAGGGCAAAATGTTACTGAACATTTTTTGTAGATCACGCATTTTCATAAATCCTTTTAAAATTTTTTTTTGAGCTACGACCAACAGTTTAGCCGCTATCGAGCCCGAAAGGTAAATTTTTAGGCGAAAATTTCCAAATACTTTAATTTAATCGCGTTTTGCGGCCTAACCAATGGATATAGAGTAAAAAGTTACTGGCACATTTTTGTAGATCACCTCATTTCCTAACTCCAACGTTTGTCTTATTTCGACCTCAGACCAATGGTTTCGTCGCCGCTATCGAGCCCGAAAACAAAAGTTTCACGTAAAAATAACAAAAAAATTGCACATAATCACGTTTTTTCGGCCGAACCACTGGAGATAGAGCAAAAAGTCACTGGACCTTTTATGTAGATCGCGCAATTTGCTAATTTGATGGGTCAATCAGATTTGAGCTACGACCTACCGTTCGGCCACTATCAGGCTCGAAACTTTATTTTAAGCAAAAAAATCTCTGGAATGTCAAACATTCCCGCGTTTTGTCGCTTAACCACACGAGATAGGACAAAAAGTCACTGGACCTTTTTTGTAGTTCACTTCATTCCTGACTAACGATTTTTCGTCAGATCGAAGCTAGCTCCAACGGTTCGCCCGCTATCGGGCTTACAAGAAAGGCCTGCAAGGGTAAAGAATGCGCGATTTTTCGGGAATTTTTTTTAGGGGTTTAAAAGTAAAAAAGTCCGGTTTTCAGACTTTTCCTGTTGGTTAGACGGCAAAAGGTACCCGCGTGCCAAATTTCAAGTTTCCAGCACTTCTAGAACTATGTTAGAATTTGTATCTATACATCAGTGAGTCAGTTACACATGCGGCTGTATATATTATAGGATAGGATAACCGTTAGAGATACAAGAAAAAGTGACTGGACCTTTCTTGTCGAAAATTTAATTTTCTCTTTCGATTATGCCATCAGATTTAAGCTACGACCTATAATTTAGGCAGTACAGAGCTTAGGACAAAAGACTGCACTGGGCAGTTTAAAAATATCACGTAAAACTTAAAAATCAATACTTAAAACGCGTAATGCGGCCAAACCGTTGGGGATAGGGCAAAATGTTACTGAACATTTTTTGTAGATCACGCATTTTCATAAATCCTTTTAAAAATTTTTTTTTGAGCTACGACCAACAGTTTAGCCGCTATCGAGCCCGAAAGGTAAATTTTTAGGCGAAAATTTCCAAATACTTTAATTTAATCGCGTTTTGCGGCCTAACCAATGGATATAGAGTAAAAAGTTACTGGCACATTTTTGTAGATCACCTCATTTCCTAACTCCAACGTTTGTCTTATTTCGACCTCAGACCAATGGTTTCGCCGCTATCGAGCCCGAAAACAAAAGTTTCACGTAAAAATAACAAAAAAATTGCACATAATCACGTTTTTTTTTTTTTTCGGCCGAACCACTGGAGATAGAGCAAAAAGTCACTGGACCTTTTATGTAGATCGCGCAATTTGCTAATTTGATGGGTCAATCAGATTTGAGCTACGACCTACCGTTCGGCCACTATCAGGCTCGAAACTTTATTTTAAGCAAAAAAATCTCTGGAATGTCAAACATTCCCGCGTTTTGTCGCTTAACCACACGAGATAGGACAAAAAGTCACTGGACCTTTTTTGTAGTTCACTTCATTCCTGACTAACGATTTTTCGTCAGATCGAAGCTAGCTCCAACGGTTCGCCCGCTATCGGGCTTACAAGAAAGGCCTGCAAGGGTAAAGAATGCGCGATTTTTCGGGAATTTTTTTTTAGGGGTTTAAAAGTAAAAAAGTCCGGTTTTCAGACTTTTCCTGTTGGTTAGACGGCAAAAGGTACCCGCGTGCCAAATTTCAAGTTTCCAGCACTTCTAGAACTATGTTAGAATTTGTATCTATACATCAGTGAGTCAGCTTACACATGCGGCTGTATATATTATAGGATAACCGTTAGAGATACAAGAAAAAGTGACTGGACCTTTCTTGTCGAAAATTTAATTTTCTCTTTCGATTATGCCATCAGATTTAAGCTACGACCTATAATTTAGGCAGTACAGAGCTTAGGACAAAAGACTGCACTGGGCAGTTTAAAAATATCACGTAAAACTTAAAAATCAATACTTAAAACGCGTAATGCGGCCAAACCGTTGGGGATAGGGCAAAATGTTACTGAACATTTTTTGTAGATCACGCATTTTCATAAATCCTTTTAAAAATTTTTTTTTGAGCTACGACCAACAGTTTAGCCGCTATCGAGCCCGAAAGGTAAATTTTTAGGCGAAAATTTCCAAATACTTTAATTTAATCGCGTTTTGCGGCCTAACCAATGGATATAGAGTAAAAAGTTACTGGCACATTTTTGTAGATCACCTCATTTCCTAACTCCAACGTTTGTCTTATTTCGACCTCAGACCAATGGTTTCGCCGCTATCGAGCCCGAAAACAAAAGTTTCACGTAAAAATAACAAAAAAATTGCACATAATCACGTTTTTTCGGCCGAACCACTGGAGATAGAGCAAAAAGTCACTGGACCTTTTATGTAGATCGCGCAATTTGCTAATTTGATGGGTCAATCAGATTTGAGCTACGACCTACCGTTCGGCCACTATCAGGCTCGAAACTTTATTTTAAGCAAAAAAATCTCTGGAATGTCAAACATTCCCGCGTTTTGTCGCTTAACCACACGAGATAGGACAAAAAGTCACTGGACCTTTTTTGTAGTTCACTTCATTCCTGACTAACGATTTTTCGTCAGATCGAAGCTAGCTCCAACGGTTCGCCCGCTATCGGGCTTACAAGAAAGGCCTGCAAGGGTAAAGAATGCGCGATTTTTCGGGAATTTTTTTTAGGGGTTTAAAAGTAAAAAAGTCCGGTTTTCAGACTTTTCCTGTTGGTTAGACGGCAAAAGGTACCCGCGTGCCAAATTTCAAGTTTCCAGCACTTCTAGAACTATGTTAGAATTTGTATCTATACATCAGTGAGTCAGTTACACATGCGGCTGTATATATTATAGGATAACCGTTAGAGATACAAGAAAAAGTGACTGGACCTTTCTTGTCGAAAATTTAATTTTCTCTTTCGATTATGCCATCAGATTTAAGCTACGACCTATAATTTAGGCAGTACAGAGCTTAGGACAAAAGACTGCACTGGGCAGTTTAAAAATATCACGTAAAACTTAAAAATCAATACTTAAAACGCGTAATGCGGCCAAACCGTTGGGGATAGGGCAAAATGTTACTGAACATTTTTTGTAGATCACGCATTTTCATAAATCCTTTTAAAAATTTTTTTTGAGCTACGACCAACAGTTTAGCCGCTATCGAGCCCGAAAGGTAAATTTTTAGGCGAAAATTTCCAAATACTTTAATTTAATCGCGTTTTGCGGCCTAACCAATGGATATAGAGTAAAAAGTTACTGGCACATTTTTGTAGATCACCTCATTTCCTAACTCCAACGTTTGTCTTATTTCGACCTCAGACCAATGGTTTCGCCGCTATCGAGCCCGAAAACAAAAGTTTCACGTAAAAATAACAAAAAAATTGCACATAATCACGTTTTTCGGCCGAACCACTGGAGATAGAGCAAAAAGTCACTGGACCTTTTATGTAGATCGCGCAATTTGCTAATTTGATGGGTCAATCAGATTTGAGCTACGACCTACCGTTCGGCCACTATCAGGCTCGAAACTTTATTTTAAGCAAAAAAATCTCTGGAATGTCAAACATTCCCGCGTTTTGTCGCTTAACCACACGAGATAGGACAAAAAGTCACTGGACCTTTTTTGTAGTTCACTTCATTCCTGACTAACGATTTTTCGTCAGATCGAAGCTAGCTCCAACGGTTCGCCCGCTATCGGGCTTACAAGAAAGGCCTGCAAGGGTAAAGAATGCGCGATTTTTCGGGAATTTTTTTTAGGGGTTTAAAAGTAAAAAAGTCCGGTTTTCAGACTTTTCCTGTTGGTTAGACGGCAAAAGGTACCCGCGTGCCAAATTTCAAGTTTCCAGCACTTCTAGAACTATGTTAGAATTTGTATCTATACATCAGTGAGTCAGTTACACATGCGGCTGTATATATTATAGGATAACCGTTAGAGATACAAGAAAAAGTGACTGGACCTTTCTTGTCGAAAATTTAATTTTCTCTTTCGATTATGCCATCAGATTTAAGCTACGACCTATAATTTAGGCAGTACAGAGCTTAGGACAAAAGACTGCACTGGGCAGTTTAAAAATATCACGTAAAACTTAAAAATCAATACTTAAAACGCGTAATGCGGCCAAACCGTTGGGGATAGGGCAAAATGTTACTGAACATTTTTTGTAGATCACGCATTTTCATAAATCCTTTTAAAAATTTTTTTTGAGCTACGACCAACAGTTTAGCCGCTATCGAGCCCGAAAGGTAAATTTTTAGGCGAAAATTTCCAAATACTTTAATTTAATCGCGTTTTGCGGCCTAACCAATGGATATAGAGTAAAAAGTTACTGGCACATTTTTGTAGATCACCTCATTTCCTAACTCCAACGTTTGTCTTATTTCGACCTCAGACCAATGGTTTCGCCGCTATCGAGCCCGAAAACAAAAGTTTCACGTAAAAATAACAAAAAAAATTGCACATAATCACGTTTTTCGGCCGAAACCACTGGAGATAGAGCAAAAAGTCACTGGACCTTTTATGTAGATCGCGCAATTTGCTAATTTGATGGGTCAATCAGATTTGAGCTACGACCTACCGTTCGGCCACTATCAGGCTCGAAACTTTATTTTAAGCAAAAAAATCTCTGGAATGTCAAACATTCCCGCGTTTTTGTCGCTTAACCACACGAGATAGGACAAAAAGTCACTGGACCTTTTTTGTAGTTCACTTCATTCCTGACTAACGATTTTTCGTCAGATCGAAGCTAGCTCCAACGGTTCGCACCGCTATCGGGCTTACAAGAAAGGCCTGCAAGGGTAAAGAATGCGCGATTTTTTCGGGAATTTTTTTTAGGGGTTTAAAAGTAAAAAAGTCCGGTTTTCAGACTTTTTTTCCTGTTGGTTAGACGGCAAAAAGGTACCCGCGTGCCAAATTTCAAGTTTGAGCACTTTCTTTAAATTTCTTTAATCTCATTTAACTCGCTTATTATTTAGGAACCTTAGAAAAATAATGGACTGAATTTGTAAAATTAATTATCTTCATAGCATCGCTAAGCTGGAAATAAGTACAGACAGAAAGACATGCATTTAAAATTCATTTAAAATTAAAACAACGTTACGCTACAGCCAAACGTGATTTAGGCAAAATTTATAAATTTATTTAATCCGCTTTTCTAACCTTTAAAAGATATTTTTGCACACTAGTTTACCTTCACCCAAGTATTTTTAGCAACGAATTTCCATCTCTTATCGCGTTTGACAAGGTTAAAATATGAGATAATTATGATTTTTGAATCACTATTCAAATCCGTTTTTGAATCGCCATGCAATTGTTCGCATCGATAACATAACTAGTTCACTAAGCAAAAATTAATAAATTCGGAACTGAGATAAGCAATCTGGCCTTCATGTGATAGACAAATTTCTATTTGATTCATATTTACTACCTTATTTCAGCTGAAGTTATTAAGTCAAAAAATATCGGATTAAAATCCCTTGGCTAACACGAGATAGCAGATTTGGAATTTTTTTAGTTTTAGTAAAACATTTTCAATTTTCTTGGTAGCCAAAGTTCCCCGCTTGGCTATAAGGCCGCATTTAAAATTCGAATTTTATTTCTTTGGGGTAAGAAAAGGCGTTTTATTCCTTGTTGAGAAAATGTACCCTTGTCTAATTTTCCAATTTGCTATAGAATGATTTCACAGTAAGTACACATAAATTGATACGTTAGCGAAGATACAGAAAAATCACTACTTAAAATCAATTACTATGTGCCAAGTTTGATAGCACTATGACTTTGTAACACGATTTATACAAAATTTTTGATCAATTCGGACCCGAAAATTTAGATCAAACTATTTTCGTTGCGTACTGGATAGAAAAAAGATGATTAACACATTATCTTTTATTTACACAATCCGTTAGAAGTTTCGTAAATACAAATGCACATACTTTCGCATGAGAAAAGTCAGATTTTATAAATCGCATGATAGAACAGTTTGGAACGTGGACTAAGTAAATTTTTAAAAAAAATTTGATATTCGGTTAGTTACACACAGATAGAATATCATGCCTTTTAAAATTTTTTTACTAACAAATTTGTAATCGAGCCCAAGGTTTTAGGGCAAAATAAATCTTTAGAATCGCTTTTCAATGATTTTTTAAGGTTTATAAAAAAAGTTCGTTCAGACTTTTCCTTCAGTTGCAAATTTACCTCATCAAGTTTCCGCTATCAGCAAAAAAATTTGTAAATAACAAAAGTTCACATCGTTTTTTCGCAACATTGGATAGCAAAAATCAGAAAAGTACGAATTCTTAATTTATTCACATTTGATAGCCATATTAGCCTACTTTGGAAATTTTTTTAGCAAAAAGACTGGAATTAAAAATTCCGCTACTTAAACAGTAAAACAAATACGCAAACCTTTGGTAGTCATCGTAACGATTTTTTCAAACTTCAAAACTTTCATTTTTTTTACTAGACAAATTTGCATCGAGCAAGAATTTGGAAATCAAATAAATCGGTTTAACCATGTAAGGTAAAAAGTTGGAATTTTGTAATTTTTTGTCACTTAGTAAATTCGCTTCAATTTTCGCTTGACCCGAAAAATAATCACAAATTAATTCAAGCATTAATATGTTAATTTTGCTAACCACTGGAATAGCGGATGTATACTTTTATACGTTGCGATACAAAAAAATTTATGACTTCTGAAATGACTTCTTTTGCTCAATTTAACACATATTAAAAAATCACTAGTCAAAACGCTTTCGTTAAAATCACGAAAGACAAATAATCTTAGAACCTTTTTGGCAATCTTGTGAAATTTTTGACATTTTTTGAAGTGCCCAAGTTCAATTGCTTACAAAAAGCTTAAGGTAAAATTCGCATTTCCGGAAGTATTTTTTAGGGGTAAAAATAAAAAGTCGTTTCATCTTTCGTTAGCAAATCAGTCATTTCAATTTCCGAGCCCTCTTACATAAATTTTTATCTAACATCAGAGTTCGCTCAATGCGGTAAACAAAATGATACTTGAAATACAAAAAATTGCATTTCAATTTATTTGTCTCTGTATAGCCAATAGCTACAACTTTTAGTAGTCAATTAGCAAAACGCATTGGCCTAGTTAAAAATACAGTAAACTTAAAATCATATAAAAACTTTTCGCAACTTAGGGATCGCGCAATTGTCTGAACTGATCACGATTTTCATAAAACTTTTTGAATTTTTTTTTAGTCGTCTAATTTTAGCCGTTCGATCCAAAGGTTTTTTTCGGCAAATTCCATACAATTAAGGTCTGCACTAACAATGGATTTATTAAATTATGTAGTTTTTAAACGTATTTCCATTCCAACTTTGTATGTTAAACTCAAAATGGTTTCCTTGACCCAAATTAATTCAGTTTTAATAATAAATAAATTAAATCACGTTTTCGGCGAACTGGAAGTAAAAAGTCACTGGACTTTAATAGATACGCGAATTTGCAATTTGATGGGCAAAATTTGAGCTCGACCTACTTGGCATTAGCATTTTAATTTAAAAAAAAATTCTGAAAAAATTCCGCTTATCGTTAAACCAACGGAATTTTGAATCAAATCAGCTTTTCCTTGGTAAGGCAAAAGTACCCGCGTTTCAAGTTTCCAGCATTCAGAACTATGTTAGAATTGTATTTCATGGTCAGTACACAGGGTGTAAATATGGATACGTTAGAACAAAAAAGACGCCTTTTCAATTTATTTCTCGTAGCTAATTTAATCCTATAATTTAGCGTAGAGTTGACAAAATGATGCAGTTAAAATATCAGTAAAATTAAATCAAATTAAACCGTATGCGCCAATTGGATAAATTTCGAAATTTTTTAGATCACGCATTTTCATAAATCTTAAAATTTTGACTAGAAAGTACGAAAAGAATTTAGAATTCGAAATGATGCTAGTACAAATTTAAGACAATTTTATTTCACCGTTCTATACAAATTCAATAAACATTCGTAACAATTAAAAAAATGTTTTGGAACTAATAATCAAATTATGATTTTATAGACGGTTTGCATGAGCCAAAATTGAAAAAAAATATGGCCATAATCCGTTTTTTTAGGCAAAATTGGAAGAACTGCCTTTTGTCGCTAAACATAGGCAAAAATGCTTTTAGTTCGCATTCGGTAACATTTAGATAAAATAGTCAACGTTCCTTCGCTACAAGAAAGGCCAATAAAGAATAGTTTTGGAATATTTTCGGTTACGTAGGGTTTAAATAAGGCGAGGAAAGTCGTGGAATTTAGTTTCAAGATCGTTAATTGTTTTACGCATAGTGTTCAAATTGCTTATTTAGAATACGTTAGATATAAGAAATGTGGACTTCTGGAATTTAATTTCTTAATATCATAATACTACCTTTAATTTAATGATAGGCTTAGAAAAGACTATGGATAAATTAGTAAAACTTAAAAATCATATTTAAAACCGTACGTAAAACGTGGAAGCATGTGAAATTTTGAATTTTCAAATCTTTTAAAATTTTTTTTACCTAAAGTTTTTGAGCCGAAAAATTTTTGGCAAATTTCATTTACTAATTTTGCACATTTAATGTTTACGGCCAAAAATTAAATTACCAATTAATGTTTTCGCAACCATGTATTGACAAAACAACTTTTCCATTAACAATATGGTAAATAATATTTTCGCGACCTGATTGAAAATTTTTTACATTAATGGGCAAATTTCCATTTTGGTAACAATTAGTAATTGCTACCTTTTTTATTAATTATTCTTGAAAAAAAATTTCTGATGTCAAATTCCTCACGTTCATCGGTACAAAAAAGGCTTTTGTATTTTTTTCATTTATAGATTTACAATTAAAATCAGTTCTTGCTTAGTTCAACGGAAAAGGCAGTTAGAATTCTTGGTTAGTTTAAAAGGGTTTAAAGAATTGTTTGTCAGGATTTTCCGTGCAATTAAGGTACTACCGAATTTAGTTCAGATTTGACTTTCGAATTTAATTTCAGATTTACATACGATTTAATACATAGAAACTTAGGATAAGTAAAATTGACAATTTTTTCTCGCATTTAATTTCCTTTATTACATAATTTAGCTGCTGAACCATTTAGTTGGCAAATATGCTAATTATAAATTATAAAATAACAAATCATAATCTTTAACAATTTTTTTTGGAAGCAACATTTTACAATACGAAGTAAATTTTTAACCAAATTTAAATTTTTTGGGGCCTAACCCAAATGGATAAAGAAAAAAGTTCTGGCACTTTTTTGTGATCCCCTCATTTCCTAACTCCAACGTTTGTTTTATTTCGCCCCTCGACAATGGTTTCGCCGTATCGACCCGAAAAAAAAAATTTCACGTAAAAAAAAAAAAAAAAATTTGCACATAATCACGTTTTTCGGCCCGAACCACTGGAGATAAGAAAAATCACTGGCCTTTTTATGTGATCGCGCAATTTTGTTAATTTTTGATGGGTCAATCAGATTTGAGCTACGACTACCGTTCGGCCACTATCAGGTCAAATTTTTATTTTAAGCAAAAAATCTCGGGAATGTCAAACTTCCCGCTTTTTGTCCTTAAACCCAACACGAGATGGGACAAAAAGATTGCCCTTTTTTTGTATTTCCCTTCTTCCCTGACTAACGATTTTTCGTCAATCAAAAGCTAGCCCCCCTTTCCCCCACCTTAAAAAAACCTAAATAAAATCCTTTTCTTTTTTTTAAAATTTAAAATAAAAAACCCTTTTAAAACCCCCTACCCCCCTCCCTTAAAAATTTCCAAAAACTTTTTAAAAATTTTTTCTTACCTTATCAAACCCCTTTAAATAAATAATAACCCTTAAAATACAAAAAAATACTACCTCTTTCAAAAAAATTTTCCTTTCAATTCACTTTTTTCACCCATTTTCTCAAATAAAAAAAACCCCCTTTTTAAAAAATATCCAAAAAAAAATCAATACAAAAACCTTCCCAAACCTTAACAAAATTTTGAACAAATTTTTAATCCCATTTTAAAAAACCTTTTTAAAAAAAATTTTTTTTAACTCACCAACATTTTACCCAACCCCAAAAAAATTTTTTTTCCAAAAACTTTTTTAAAACCCCTTTTCCCTAACCAAAAATTTAAAAAATTAAACCCCCTTTTTTAATACCTTTTAAAAAACCCCCTTTTTCTTTATTTCCCTCAACTTTTCCCCTTCACCCAAAACAAAATTTTAAAACCAAAAATAAAAAAAAAATCCAAAACTTTTTTAAACTAAAACAAAAATCACTCCCCCTTTTTTTAAACCCAATTTTCAAACCAACAAACTAAAACCTACTTCCCAAAATCACTCAAATTTTTATTTTTAAAAAAAAATCTCTTCCTTCCCCTTTTTCCCTTAACCAACAATAAAAAAAGCACTACCACCCACCTCAACTTTTTCTCAACACCCTATAACCCCCCTTCCAAAAAACCTCTAAAAACCCATTTTTTTTATTTTTTAAAAAAAAACCCCCCAACCCTTTTTAACCAAAAACCCCTCCAAAATTTAAAATTCCCCACACTTCTTTTTAAAAATTTTTCCCCTTACCTTACAAACCTCCTTATAAATTAATAACCAAAAAACAAAAAAATACTGGACCTTTTTCGTCAAAAAAATTTTAAATTTTTTCCTCTTAAAAAGCCTCAATTTAAGTACACAAATTTACATAAGGGCTTAAAACAAAAAACTCAATTTAAAAAAAATATCCCCAAAAATTTCTATTAAAAACGCGTAATCGGCCAAATTGGGGAAAAGGGCAAAAGTTACTGAACTTTTTTGTAGACCCGTTTCAAAAAACCTTAAAAATTTTTTTGAGCTA
Source organism: Homalodisca vitripennis (assembly GCF_021130785.1). NCBI lineage: Eukaryota > Metazoa > Arthropoda > Insecta > Hemiptera > Cicadellidae > Homalodisca > Homalodisca vitripennis. The sequence continues at coordinate 26,769 of NW_025779050.1, read as the reverse complement.
GGGAACCAACGTTTAGCCGCTATCAGCCCGAAAGAAAAATTTTAGGCGAAAATTTCCAAATATTTAAAATTTAATCGCTTTTTGCGGCCTAACCAATGGAATAAGTAAAAATTTACTAAACTTTTTGTAGATCATTTTTTTCCAAAACCCAACTTTGTCTTATTTGACCCGACAATGGTTTGCCGCTATCGACCCAAAAAAAAAATTTCACGTAAAATAACAAAAAAATTGACATAACCATTTTTTTCCGGCCAACCCAATGGAAAAAAGGGCAAAAAAGTCACGGGACCTTTTTGTAGATCCCAAATTTGCAAATTTGTGGGTCAATCAATTGAGCTACGACCTACCGTTCGGCCCTATCGGCTCGAAATTTATTTTAAAAAAAAAAATCTCTGGAATGTCAAATTCCCCGGCGTTTTGTCGCTTAAAAAAAGAAAAAAAGACAAAAAGTACGGACCTTTTTTTTTATTCACTTTTTCCGACTAAATTTTTCGTCAGATGAACTAGCTCCAACGGTTCGCCCGCTATGGCTTAAAAAAGGCCGCAAGGTAAAAATGCCGTTTTTTTAATTTTTTTTAGGGGTTTAAAAGAAAAAAGTCCGGGTTTTCGATTTTTCCTTTTGGGGTTTAAGAAAAAAGGCCCCGCTCCAAATTTCAATTTTCCAGCACTTTTTAAACTATGTTAGAATTTGTTTATCTTCATCGTGACTTTAAAAGGGGGTTTAATTTTGGGTGAAAATACAAAAAAGGACGGCCTTTTCTTGCGTTTTAAACCCCTTTGGGGATTAGCCAAGTTTGTCCCCTAAATTTTACGCTTGGAAAAAATATCCGGGATTTTAAAAATTAAAAAATTAAAATTTTAAAAGGTAATGCGGAACCCGGGGGTAAAAAATTTTACAAATTTTTTTTGAATCAGTTTTCTTCCTTTCAAAAATTTTTTTCCCAAAAAGGGGGGAAAAGAGGGAAAGGGTAAATTTTTAGGAAAAATTTCCAAATTTTTTTGGGGGGTTTTTTTGGGTACCAAGGGTTAAAATAAAAAGTTTCAATTTTTTGAAATCCCCTTTTCTAATCAACGGGTCTTAAATTTGCCTCGCAATGGCCCCCCAAAAACCCAAAACAAAAGTTTGTAAAAATAAAAAAAAATTGACTAAACAGTTTTTTTCGCCGAAATAGAAGAAAAAAGACGAAATTTATGTAACCCTTTTGAAATTTGGGGGTAAATTTTAACGATATTTTCGGGATTACCAAACTTTTTTAACTTTGGGTGAAAACCCCGGTTTTGCGCTTAAACCAAGAGATGGGGCAAAAAGTACTGGACCTTTTTTTTTAATTTTATTTCATTCCCTGACTAACGAATTTTTTCGCAGATCGAAGTTTGTAAGGGTTTCCCCGCTATGGGTTTAAAAAACCCAAGGGGGAAAAATGGCATTTTTTTTTTTGGGGTTTTAAAAATTTAAAAAGGGCCCCTTTTTCAGAAATTTTCCGTTTTTAAAAGGGGAAAAGGGCCCCCGGGGGAAATTTCAAATTTTTTCCCATTTAAAAATATTTGAATTTGTTTAAATAATAAACCCGTGAAACGGTTGGTTTTTAAAAATTTAAAAAAAAAAAAATTGCTGCCTTTCTTTGAAAAATTAAAATTTTTCCCAATCCCGTTTAGCACCCTAAAAATTTAGGCAGTAAAAGCAAAGACAAAAATTGAATTTTAAAAAACCTAAAACCCAAAAAATTTTCATTTTAAAAGCTTTAATCGGCCCAAACGGGGGGAAAGGGAAAAGTTTCTGAACATTTTTTTTAGATCAGATTTTATAAAATCCTTTAAAAATTTTTTTAGGGCTAAACATTTGGCCCCCTATCGACCCCGAAGGTAATTTTTGGGAAAAATTTTAAACAAATTTTAACCCCGGTTTTGGGGGCCTAACCAAAGGGAATAGAGTAAAAATTTTACTGCCTTTTTTGTAGTACCCATTTTCCTAACCCAACGTTTTTATTCACCTAACAAGGTTTTCGCCCACCGACCCCCAAAACAAATTCACGTAAAAAAAAAAAAATTTTAAAAATACTTTTTCGGCCAAACCCTAGATAGGAAAAAAGTACTGGGACCTTTTTGAATCCGCAATTTCTAATTTAAAAGGGTTAAATTTTGGACAACCGACCTATTCGGCCCAAATATGGGCCCGAAATTTTTTTTTCAAAAAAATTTAATGTAACCCCGCTTTTTGCGCAAACCCAAGAGATGGACAAAAAGTCACGGGAACCTTTTTTGATTTCACTTCATTCCGACAAATTTTTCGTCTTTGAACTGCTCCAAGGGTTGCCCGCTATCGGGCTTAAAAAAGCCTGCAAGGGTAAAAAGGGGTTTTTGGGGAAAATTTTTTTAGGGGTTTAAAAAAAAAAAAACCGGTTTCAGATTTTTCCCCGGGGAGGGAAAAGTCCCGCGTGAAAAATTTAAAGTTTCCAGCACTTCTAAAAATATGTTAAATTTGTATCTTTTTTTCATCTGAGTCAGTTACAAAAATGGGGCTGATATATAGGGGATAACCTTTAAAGGATAAAAAGAAAAAGTGACTGGCCCCTTTCTGTCAAAAATTTTAAATTTTCTTTTTCGATTAGCCATCGTTTTAAGCTCGACCAAAAATTTAGGCAGTACAGAGCTTAGGAAAAAAAGACGCACGGGGCAGTTTAAAAATACACGTAAAACTTAAAAATCAATACTTAAAAGCGAAATGGGGCCCAAACCCGTGGGGATGGGGAAAATGTTACTGAACATTTTTTGTAGATAAAGCCATTTTCATAAACCTTTCAAAATTTTTTTTTGAGCTACGACCAACGTTTAGGCTACGAGCCCGAAAGGTAAATTTTTAGGCGAAAATTTTCCAAATACTTTAATTTAATGGGTTTTTCGGCCTAACCAATGGATATAAAAGTAAAAAGTTACGGCACATTTTGTAGTCACCTCATTTCCTAACTCCAACGTTTGTCTTATTTCGCCCTCGACGAATGTTTCGCCGCTATCGAGCCCGAAAAAAAAGTTTCACGTAAAAAATAAAAAAAAAATTGACATAATCACGTTTTTTTGGGCCGAACCACTGGGAAGAGAAAAAAGTCACGGGACCTTTTTGTAATCGCGCATTTCTAATTTTTGAGGTCAATCAATTTGAGCACACCTCCCGTTGGGCCACTATCAGGCTCAAAACTTTATTTTAAAAAAAAAAACTCGGGAAGTCAAAATTTCCCGCGTTTTGTCGCTTAACCAACGAGGGGAAAAAAAGTACGGGCCCTTTTTTTGTAGTTCATTCTTTCCTATAACGTTTTTTCGTCAGATCGAAGCTAGCTCCAAGGGTTCGCCCGTATCGGGCTTACAAAAAAGGGCCTGAAAGGGTAAAGAATGCCGATTTTTCGGGTTTTTTTTTTAGGGGTTTAAAAGTAAAAAAGTCCGGTTTTCAGACTTTTCCTTTTGGTTAGACGGCAAAAGGTCCCCCGCGGCCAAATTTCAGTTTCCAGCATTTCTAGAACATGTTAGAATTTGTATCTATACACATGAGTCAGTTACACATGCGGCTGTATATTTTATAAAAAACCGTTAGAGATAAAAGAAAAAGTGACGGGACCTTTTTGTCGAAAATTTTAATTTTCTTTTTCGATTATCCATCAGATTTAACTACGCCCTATAATTTAGGCAGTACAAGCTTGGGACAAAAGACTGCACTGGCATTTAAAAATATCACGTAAAATTTTAAAAAATAAATATTTAAAAAAACCGTAATGCGGCCAAACCTTTGGGGATGGGGGCAAAATGTTACTGAACATTTTTTTAGATCAGCATTTTCAAAAACCCTTTTTAAAATTTTTTTTTTTTGAGCTACGACCAACTTTAGCCGCTACGACCCAAAAGGAAAATTTTAGGCGAAAATTTTCCCAAAATACTTTAATTTAATCGCTTTTTTGGCGGCCAAACCCAATGGATATAGAGTAAAAAGTTACTGGCACATTTTTGTGACCCCCCTCATTTCCTAACTCCAACGTTTGTTTATTTCGACCTCAGACGAATGGTTTCCCCGCATCGACCCCGGAAAAAAAAAAATTTTCACTAAAAAAAACAAAAAAATTGCACATAATCACGTTTTTCGGCCGAACCCGGGAGATGGGACAAAAAGTCACTGGACCTTTTATGTAGATCGCGCAATTTGCTAATTTGATGGTCAATCAATTTGAGCTACGACCTACCGTTCGGCCACTATCAGGCTCGAAACTTTATATTTAAGCAAAAAAATCTCTGGAATGTCAAACATTCCCGCGTTTTGTCGTTTAAAACCACACGAGATAGGACAAAAAGTCACGGGAACCTTTTTTTGTAGTTCACTTCATTCCTGACTAACGATTTTTGGGTCAGATCGAAGCTCTCCAACGGTTCGCCCGCTATCGGGCTTACAAGAAAGGCCTGCAAGGGTAAAGAATGCGCGATTTTTCGGGAATTTTTTTTAGGGGTTTAAAAGTAAAAAAGTCCGGTTTTCCCAGACTTTTCCTGTTGGTTAGACGGCAAAAGGTACCCGCGTGCCAAATTTCAAGTTTCCGCACTTCTAAAAACTTTTGTTAGAATTTGTATCAATACATCAGGAGTCAGTTTAAAACATGCGGCTGTAATATTATAGGATAACCGTTAGGGGATACAAGAAAAAGTGACTGGACCTTTCTTGTCGAAAATTTAATTTTCTCTTTCGATTATGCCATCAGATTTAACTACGACCTATAATTTAGGCAGTACAGAGCTTAGGACAAAAGACTGCACTGGGCAGTTTAAAAATATCACGAAAAAAACTTAAAAATCAATACTTAAAAACGCGAAAATGCGGCCAAACCGTTGGGTTTAGGGCAAAAGGGTTACTGAACATTTTGTAGATCACGCATTTTCATAAATCCTTTCAAAAATTTTTTTGAGCTACGACCAACAGTTTAGCCGCATCGAGCCCGAAAGGTAAATTTTTGGGGCAAAAAATTTCCAAATACTTAATTTAATCGCGTTTTGCGGCCTAACCAATGGATATAGAGTAAAAAGTTACTGGCACATTTTTGTAGATCACCTCATTTCCTAACTCCAACGTTTGTCTTATTTCGACCTCAGACGAATGGTTTCGCCGCTATCGAGCCCGAAAACAAAGTTTCACGTAAAAATAACAAAAAAATTGCACATAATCACGTTTTTCGGCCGAACCACTGGAGATAGAGCAAAAAGTCACTGGACCTTTATGTAGATCGCGCAATTTGCTAATTTTGATGGGTCAATCAGATTTGAGCTACGACCTACCGTTCGGCCACTATCAGGCTCGAAACTTTATTTTAAGCAAAAAAATCTCTGGAATGTCAAACATTCCCGCGTTTTGTCGCTTAACCACACGAGATAGGACAAAAAGTCACTGGACCTTTTTTGTAGTTCACTTTCATTCGTATATATTATAGATCGTTTGGTACGAAAGCCTTTTTGTCGAAATTAATTTTTTTTATTTATGAAAATAGCCAAATTTAGGGGTGAGTTGGACAAAAGTGGCAGTTTAAAACGTAAACTTAAAATCAATCTTAAATTATGGAAACCTTGGGAGGAAAATGTTACTAAATCTTTTATAATCAGATTTTCATAAATCCAAAAATTTTTGACACACCAACAGTTTACGCTATCGACGGGAAAGGTAAATTTTTGAAATTTCCAAATATTTATTTAAGCTTTTGGGCTAACCATGGATATGAGAAAAAGTGACATTTTTGTAGAACTATTTCTAACTGTGTCTTTTGACCAGAACAATGGTTCCCGCATCGGGAAACAGTTTACGTAAAATAAAAAAAATTGAATATCAGTTTTTCGGCCGAACACTGGAAGAGGCAAAAACCGGACTTTATGTAGATCGGCAATTCCTATTTATGGGCAATAATTGATACACCACCGTTGCATAGAATTTATTTTAAAAAAAAACTTGAATAAAAAACATTCCCCTTTGGCTTACAACGAAGCAAAAGCCGATTTTTGTAGTTCCATCATATGACTAAGACGTAATCGAACTACGTTCCACTTTTACAAAAAGCTGAAGTAAGAATGCGTTTGGATTTTTTTTAGGGGTTAAATAAAAAGTCGTTTTTTTTTGTTGTTTAGACGCAAAATACGCTCCAAAGTTCGGACTAAACAAGAAGATATAAATAGTCATACACACGCTTTATAAACCGTTGGAAAAGAAAAGTACACTTTCTTGTGTTTAATTTCTTTTATTGATCAATTTTTAATAGGCCAATAAGGAAAAGAGCCCAGTAAAAATTCACGTAAACAAATAACTAAAAGCGTATGCGGCAACGTTGGGATAGAAAATTTACTAACTTTTTTTTAATACGCATTTCTAAACCTTAAAATTTTTTTGAGCTAGACCAACGTTTAGCCGCATCAGCGAAAGTAAATTTTTAGCGAAAATTAAATATTATTAATCGGTTTATGGGCCAACAATGGATATAGTAAATTACTGCCTTTTTGAGATCATATTTCCTAAATCAACTTTTATTTGACCAACATGTTTCGCGCTATCGACCCAAAAACAAAGTTTCAGTAAAATACCAAAAAAATTACATAATCACTTTTCGCCGCCATGGAAGGCAAAAAGTCCGGATTAGTGATCGAATTTCTATTTGATGGGTCAATCAGATGGCTAGACTACCTTCGCCCATCGCTCGAACTATTTAGCAAAAAACTCTGTGTAAACATTGTTTTGCTAAACCGAATAGACAAAAATACCTTTGTAGTTAAATTCTTCTGACTAACGATTTTTCTCTCGAGCTAGCCACGTTCCGTACGGCTAAAGAAAGGCCTGCAGGAAAGATGCGCGATTTTGGAATTTTAGGTTTAAAAAAAACCGTTTCAGCTTTTCTGGTAAGGAAAGTACCGTGCCAATTTATTCCAGCACTTCTAGAACTTTAGATTTGTATCTATAATTGAGTCATTACCATCGGCTGTATATATTATAGAATACCGTAAAACAAGAAAGTGACTGACTTTCTTGTCGAAAATTTAATTTTCTCTTTCGATATGCCATCAGATTAGCTACGACCTAAATTTGCGTACAGAGCTTAACAAAGCTCACGGCAGTAAAAACACTAAAATTAAAAATCAATACTAAAACGCGTATCCCAACCTTGGGATAGGGCAAAAGTTACTGAACATTTTTAGATCACGCATTTCTAAACCTTTCAAATTTTTGAGCACGACCAACGTTTAGCCGCTATCAGCCGAAAGGAATTTTAGGCAAAATTTCCAATACTATTTATCGCTTTGCGCTAACCAATGGATAAGAAAAAAGATGGACATTTTGTAACACCTATTCCTAACCCCAACTGTCATTTCACCTCAAATGGTTTCGCCGTATCGAGCCCGAAAAAAAAGTTTACGTAAAAAAAAAAAAAATTGCACATTCACGTTTTCGGCCGACCCGGAGTGGCAAAAAGTCACTGGACCTTAGAATCGAATTTGTAATTTGAGGGTCAATCAGATTAGCTACAAAATACCGTCGGCCACTATAGCTGAAACTTTTTTCAAAAATTTATGTAAACTTCCCGTTTGCGCTTACCACACGAATAGGACAAAAGTCACTGCCTTTTTTTAGTTCACTTCATCTACTAACGTTTTCGTCAATCGAAGCGCCCAACGTTCGGCAGGCACAAGAAACTGCAGGTAAGAATGCGCTTTTCGGAATTTTTTTTGGGTTAAAGAAAAATGTTTCAGCTTTTCCTGTGGTTAGAGGCAAAAGTCCCCGTGAATTTCAAGTTCCAGCACCTAAATATGTAAGAATTACTAACATCAGTGATCAGTTACACATCCTGTTTTTATAAGGATAACGTTAGAGATACAAGAAAAGTGCTACCTTCTTGTCGAAATTTTTCTCTTTCGTTATGTCAGATTTAAGCACGACATAATTAGGCATACAGAGCTTAGACAAAAACTGCACGGGCAGTTAAAATATCACGAAACTTAAAACAATCTTAAAGCGAATGCGGCCAAACTTGATAGGGCAAAATGTTCTGAACATTTTTTGTAGTCGCATTTCAAAATCCTTTAAAATTTTTAGCTACGACCAACGTTACCGTATCGACCCAAAGGTTTGCAAAACCAAATCTTTAAATCGCGTTGCGCTAACCAATGGATATAGAGTAAAAGTTATGGCACATTTTTGAGATCACCTCATTTCCTAATCCAACGTTGCATTTCGACCCAGACATTTTGCCCATGAGCCCAAAACAAAGTTTCACGTAAAAATAAAAAAAAATGACAACCGTTTTTCGGAACCACTGGGATAGCAAAATCACGGACTTTTATTAGATCGCGCAATTTTAATTTAGGCAATCAATTTTGACACGACACCGTTCGACTATCACCGAAACTTATTTTAGCAAAACTCGGAATGTCAACTCCCGTTTTGCCTACCACACGAGATAGGACAAAAGTCCTGACCTTTTGTAGTTTTATTCCTGACTAACATTTTCGTCAATCGAGCTACTCACGTTCGCCCGCTATCGGGCTTAAAGAAAGGCCGCGGTAAAGAATGGATTTTTCGGGAATTTTTTTTAGGGTTTAAAAGTAAAAAAGTCCGTTTCAGACTTTCCGTTGGTTAACGGCAAAAGGTACCCGGCCAAATTTCAATTTCCGCTCTAGAACGTTAGAATTGTATCATACTCGTGATCATTACATGGTGTATATTTGGATAACCGTTAGAGCAAAAAGGCTGGCCTTTCTGTCGAAAATTTAATTTTCCTTTCGATATCCACAGATAAGACGCATAATTTGGCCAGTACAGACTTAGACAAAACTGCACGGCAGTTAAATTCACAAAACTAAAAATCATATTAAAACGCTATGGGAAAGTGGGATAGGGCAAAATGTTACTGCATTTTGTAGATCACGTTTTCAAAATCCTTTCAAAATTTTTTTGGCACACCAACAGTTTAGCCGCTATCGACCAGGTAAATTTTTAGGCAAATTTAATATAATTAACCTTTTGCGGCCTAACCAATGGATTAGTAAAATTACTGCACTTTTGAATCCCTCATTTCTAACCAACGTTTGTCTTATCGACCTCAGACAATGTTTCGCCGTATCGAGCCCGAAAACAAAAGTTACGTAAAATAACAAAAAATGCACATACACTTTTTTCCCGAACATAAGAGCAAAACACTGACTTTATTAGATCGCCAATTGCTATTGAGGTCAACAATTGAGTACGATAGTTCGCCATATCACTCGAAACTTTATTTAACAAAAATTTGGAATGTAAACTTCCCGCGTTTTTGTCGCTTAACCACACGAGATAGGACAAAAAGCCTGACCTTTGTAGTTCTTCATCCTGAAACATTTTCACGAATACTCCAACGTTGCCTATCGGCTTACAGAACCTGCAAGGGAAAATCGCGATTTTCGGAATTTTTTATTTAAAATAAAAAGTCGTTTTCAGACTTTCCGTTGGTTAGACGCAAGTACCCGCGTGCCAAACAATTTCCAGCATTTCTAGAACTATGAGATTTGATTAATCAGTGAGTCGTTAAATGGTTATATATTATAGATAACCGAGAGTACAAGAAAAGTGACTGGATCTTGTCGAAATTAATTTTCTCTTTCGATTATGCCATCAATTTAAGCTACACCTTATTTGGGCATACGAGTTAACAAAGACCACTGGGCTTTAAAATACACGTAAAACTTAAAACAATACTTAAAAGCGAATGGCAAACCGGGTGGCAAAATGTATGAAATTTTTTGTAGATCACGCATTATAAACCTTTCAAAATTTTTTTTGACTACGACCACAGTTTAGCCGCAGACCCGAAAGGTAAATTTTTAGCGAAAATTTCCAAAATTTAATTATCGCTTTTGCGGCCTAAAAGATAAGAGTAAAAAGTTACTGGCACATTTTGTAGATACTCATTCCTACTCCAACTGTCTATTTCACTCGACAATGTTTCCCTATGAGCCAAACAAAAATTCCGTAAAAAAAAAAAAAATTGCAATAATCACGTTTTTGGCCAACCACTGGGTAGGCAAAAAGTCAGGAATAGAAATCGCGAATTTGTAATTTGATGTCAATCAGTTTGGTACACTCCGCGGCCCCGAACTAAAAAAAAAATCCTAATCAAATCCTCGTTCCACGATGGATAAAATCATGACTTTGTACCCATTTGTAATTTTGTCAACAAGCTACCCAACGTTCGCCCTATCGCTCGAAATAATAAGAAATTTCGGAATTTGGTTTAAAAAACCGGTCAATCCTGGAGACGAAGTAACCCTGCAAATTCAGTCAGCACTCAGTGGATGTACAACTCAGGTGACAACGTTTTTAGGATTTGTGGGTCCCAGCCCTTTTCGCAATCGGAAAGAATTTGATTAAATTGAATAGTCAAATCGGGTTAACCCAGGTAAAATAGGTTGTCGGACCCCGGGGTAATTGGTTGAATTGAGAGGAATGAAAATTCGGGGGGAGGAATTCCGGGGTCGCGGTTGAATTTCTTCAGGGAGTGTATTGGCTACCGAAATCCGGGGGGGGTAATTTACGGGGGAAAAGGACCAGCCTTCGGTGGGAAATTCGGGGTAAGCGTTGGGATATTGGAACAGTATTTAATTTTTCAGTTTAATAAATGATTTCTTTTAAAAACGGGATTAATAAAATAGACTTGTCGATTTTTCGTTCTGATAGTCGACCTTTTGGAAAAGTGAATAAACGTATATGTATTAATAAAAAAAACAACCTAAGGAAGTTTGTTTAAACGACTTATGTAAAATTTCTGACTAACGTTTCGTAGTCGAAACTTCCAACGGTTTTCCAACGATTAAAAAAACCAAGTAAAAAGCGAAACGGAATTTTAAAGGGGTTTTAAAATTAAAGTCCGTTTCAAACTCCGTTTTTGGGAAGTACCTCGTCCAATTCAGTTCAGCCAAAATTGTAAAATTTATCATACATACAGTGGTCATTAACATGCGGTATAATATAAACACCGAGATTAAAAAAATGTGACTGACCTTTTGTGAAATTTATTTTCTCTTTCGTTACCACATTAACTAACTCTATATTTAGCATCAGAGTTAGGCACAAATGCGCACTATTTAAATATATAACTTAAAAATCAATACTAACAAGTATCGGCCAAACCGTTGGGTTTGGGCAAAAGTACTGAACATTTTTTGTAGATCACGTTTTTAATAAATCTTTAAAATTTTTTTTTTGAGCTACGCCCAAACATTTAGCCGCTATCAGCCCGAAGTAAATTTTTTAGGTCGAAATTCCAAATACTTTAATTTAACGCGTTTATGGGCTCCAAAAAAATGGATATAGAAAAAAAGTTACGGCCTTAATTTTTGTATCACCTCATTTCTAATCCTAACGTTTGTTTATTTCGACCATGATTTTCGCCGAATCGACGAAAACAAATAGTTAATAAAAAAACCCAAAAATTTGCAATAATCAGTTTTTGGCCAACACTGGAATTTGGCTAAATCACTGCCCTTTTTAAATTAGATGGCCTCCAAAAATTTCCTTTAAACCAAAACCCCCCTTTTTTCCCCAAAAATTTTAAAAGGGAAAATTTAAACTTTTTCCTTTCCTAAAAAGGAAAAAAATAACCCTTTTTTTTTTTTCCCCCCGGAAAATTTTTTAAGGAAAAACCCCAAGGCCCCCTTGGTTAAAAAAAACCGAAAAAAAGGCCTTTTTTATTTTTTTTTTAAAAAAAATTTTCCTTTTTAATTTTTCCTTTACAAAAGGTAAAAAAATTTTTTTTTTAGTTTTAAAATTTTTTAAAAATTTTTTTGGGGTTTAGAAAAGGGGTTTTTTTTTTCCCGGGAAAAAAAAAATTTTTAAAAAGTGGGGGTTTCCAAAAATTTTTTTTTTTTGGGATAGTTTTAAAAATCGTATTTTTTAAAAAAGGGTTTGGGAAAAAAATGACGGTTTTTTTTTAAAAAAAAAATTAAAAAAAACAAAAAGGGGTCCCAAAATTTAAGAAGGGGGGAAATTTGGGTTTTAAAATTCAAAAAAATTTAAAAAATTTGGGGCAAACCCCAAATTTTTTGGGGAAAAATTTTGAATTTTTTTCCAAATTTTTAACCAAAAATTTTGGTAAAAAAATTTGGGGAAAAATTTTAATTAGGGAAAAAAAATTTTTTTTCGCTTGGAAAGGAAAATTAAAAAAAAAATTTTTTAAATTTTTTAAATTTTTTTCCCCAAAAATTTTCCCGGATTTGCTTTCACCTTAAGAAAAAAAAAATTTTTTTGAAAATTTTTTTTTTAGGGGGGTTAATATGGTCATACAAGGAACTTCCCAAGGGGGGTTAAGAGATTTGGTTTTAGGTTTAAATTAGGGACGTGAGGACATGCCAGATAATTTCCCCTGGGGGGGGTTATTGGTAACGTTACCGGGGGTTAGGCATCCGGGGGTGACTCTGGTTCATAACATGAACTTTTTTCTTTTCCCAAGGGGGGTGAAGAAGATTTGGTGATTGGTAAATATTCAGGGGACGTGAGGGTCATGCGCAGGAAATTGCCTAGGGCGGGGGTTTAAATGTTACCGGGGGAGTTAAAACACATCAGGAGGGTTTAATTTTCTCAGGAGTCTACTGGTCATTCTCATGAAGGTCTTCGCCTGAGGGGGGTAGTAATGTTACCGGGGTTAATGACACCAGTGGTGCCAATTTTACCAGGGTTGCTCAGGAGTTAATATAGCATTCCCTAGGAAAATTCCCAGAGGGTTATGTTACCGGGGAAATGTTATGTCCGAGACTTAAGATTTACTGGTATGGGAGTGAAAAATTTGACCAACTTTATCTACTTTTCCTGCATTAATTCAACTTTGACTTCAAAGGCATTTTGTGGCTTAACCGTTAGAGATACGAAAAAAGTGAACAGAACATTTCTGTCGGATATTTGATTTTGTTTCTTTTGGATTTATGCCATCAGATTTAAGCTACGACCTTATAATTTTAGGCAGTACAGAGAAGCTTGGACATAAAGGCTGAACTGGGCAGTTTAAAAAATATCGCGTAAAACTTATAAAAAATCAATACTTTAAAACTTGTTATGCAGCCAATCCGTTGAGGATTAGGGCCAAAAATGTTACCTGAACATTTTTTGTAGATCACCGCAATTTCTTAAATCGTTTTAAAAAAATTTGTTTTGAGCTACGACCAAACCGTTGTAGCGCTATCGATGCCGAAAGGTAAATTTTTCGGCGAACAAATTTCCAATATTTTCACTTAATCACGTTTTGCGGCCAAACCAAGGAGATAGAGTAAAGTGTTACTTGGCACATTTTTGTAGATACCTCATTTCCTAAACCAACGTCGTCACGTATTTCGATACCTCCGTCCAATGGTTCGCCGCTATCGAGCCCGAAAACAAAAGTTTTCACGTAAAATTTACATAAAACAATTGCACATAATCACGTTTTTCGGCCGAACATCTGGAGATAGAGCAAAAAGTTACTGGACCTTTTCTGTTGATCGAGCAATTTGTATTTGATGGGTTTCAATACAGATTTGAGATAACGACATACGTTCTGGCCACTATCAGGCTTTCGAAACTTTATTTTAAGCAAAAAATCTTCTGGATGTCAAACATTCCGAGTTTTGTCGCTTAATCCACACGAGTAGGACAAAAAGTAACTGGAACCTTTTTTGTAGTTCACTTCATTCCTGAACTAACGATTTTTCGTACTCAGATCGAAGCTAGCTCCAAAACGGTTCGCCCGCTATCAGGCTACAAGAAATGCCTGCAGGGGTAAAGAATGCGCGATTTTTTAGGATTTTTTTTGAGGGGTTTAAAAGTTAAAAAAGTCCGGTTTTCAGACTTTTCCTCCGGGTCATATTGTGAAAGGTACTGCGTGCCAAATTTCAAGTTTCCAGCACTTCTAGAACTATGTTAGAATTTGTATACATTATATCAGTCAGTCAGTTTCACATGCGGCTCGCCTTCGGCTCGCTGGGGGCTACGCCCCCAGGCCCCCAAGTAAACGCTTGCAAATTCGGGGATAAGCGGAATTCGGTGACTGGTTAAGTCCGGACATTAAGTAAATGACAAGGGATTTAAAAATTGACCTTTTTCATAGATTTTTTTCCGGATTCGTAAAAACTTTTGACTTTGAGGGCATTTTGCGGTTAAACCGTTAGAGATACGACAAAAAGTGACTGGACCTTTCTTGTTGGAAATTTAATTTTTTCTTTCGGATGTGCCCTCAGATCTGATCTACGACCTATGGTTAGCAGAAAATGAGCTCAGGGAGAAAAGTCTGCACGGGTCAGCTATCTTGAATTGTTTAGTATAAACATAATAAAAAACCGACCTCAAGGCAGTATTTTAAGTCGAACAGGGGGTTTAATATCACCAGGGAGACTATCTAGTCAAGGCGAGAAATTCCCTGGGTGGGTGATTAATGTTAAGGAGGTTAAGACACAGAGGGGTTTAATTTCGTCAGGATATTGTCTGGTCATATGAACAATTCCCAGGGGGGGTTTAACGTTACGGGGGATAAGTCTCCAGGGGGTTATCTGGTCATACCAGGATCTTCCCAGGGGGGGGGGTTTAAGAGATTTAGTGACTGGTAAAATTCGGACATGAGGTCATGGCAGGAAATTCCCTGGGGGGGTTTAATGTTACCAGGGGGGGTTAACACATCAGGGGGTTTACTTTACTCAGGGGGTTATCTGGTCCACAGAAGAAAATTTCGTGGGGGTTAATGTTACCGGGGGTTAAGACATCAGGGGGTTTAATTTACTCAGGATATTATCTGGTCAGACCAGAAAATTACGGGGGGGGTTTTAATGTTAAGCTACGCCCCCATGCTGTACGCTTGCAAATTCGGGGATAAGAGGGATTTGGTGATTGGTAAAATTTGGACATGAGGACATGCCAGGAAATTCCCTGGGGGGGTTTAACGTTACCGGGGGGTTAAGGTATCAGGGGGTTTAATTTACTCAGGAGATTATCTGGTCAGACCAGAAAATTTACGGGGGGGTTTTAATGTTACCGGGGGTTAATGATACACGTGGGCCTCTTTTAGAGTGTGTTGTGTCTGTGAACATAATTATAATTCACTCTGTCCTTACCTTCTTTTGACGCTTCACTAACGCCTCAGCCAATTCGCGATGTGGGCTTAGAAGATGTATACTAGTCATTCGTTCATATAGTAATACAAACTCAATCAGGAACCGGGGGGTGAATTGCACACATTCTTGGTCTTTATCAGATTATTAAGTTGATCAGGGGGTTTCATTTACTCAGGAGTAATTCCGGGAGGGGGTGTTAGTGCTATTGGGGCTTATCAGAATACGTGGTCTATTCTTTGTTGAAGGTTATTTTTGACGATGGAAGGATTGTGAAGGAAACAGGATTTTTCCGGACATTTGCCATCGTTAAGTGAAACAAGGAAAACAGTAAACACTACGTTTCGAGTCATGCAATCTGATCTCTCTTCAGGTATAGAACTAACCTAATACATAATTACAAACTAGGTTAAAATAAACAAATCTTACTAAAGCGTTGTGGCAGCCTGAGTCAGGAATCACAACCTACATGTTGTATGTCAACTTCACTAACACTAAAGACATGCACTTAATAAAAAACTATACAAAACACCAATCATTAAACTAAACTACGGAATACAGGTCACAATATGTCTTCTCACTCGTCTTACTAACCATTTACGATGCTGACCAGAGGGTAGGTAGCCAATGGTAATCGTGACGGCCGGCTAAAAAACAAGATGGCGGAAATACAAGGGAAGGGGAACAAGGAATGGGCCCTTTCGTTATTATTGGTTCATGCGAGATGACTTCTTAAAACCATATTGTGACTCCGCATTGGTTTATTGCCAATATACGATCCGTTTGATACTTTTGGTATTCTCTTTAGTTCATTTTTGAGTGAAGACATAATTGTGACCTGTATTCCGTTAGTTTAGTTTAATGATTGGTGTTTTGTATAGTTTTTTATTAAGTGCATGTCTTTAGTGTTTAGTGAAGTTTGACATACAACATGTAGGTTGTGATTCCTGACTCAGGCGTGCCACAACGCTTTAGTAAGATTTGTTTATTTTAAACTAGTTTGTAATTATGTATTAGGTTAGTTTCTTTACTGAGAAGAGATCTAGATTGCAGATCTCGAAAACGTAGTGTTACTGTTTTCTTGTTTCACTTAACGATGGCAAATGTCCGGAAAAATCCTGTCTTCCTTCACGTGGTCTATTCCTGGGAAAAAATTGTCTAGTTATCAGAAATGTAATTTTTAAGTTTGCAACCAATGGTTCGACCGCTACGCCTCTCAGAAAACAGAAATCTTTGTGTAAAATTACTAAATATTTGCATATATAATGCGTTTTGCAGCCAAAAGTTGACGATAGGGCTAAAATTCAATGATGCCTTTTTGAAGATCACGTGATTTCCTAATTCCATTAATACATTTGTTTTGAGTTACGACCAACCGTTTAGCCGCTATCAAGCCCGGAATGTAAATTTTTAGGCGAAAATGTCCAAATATTTTCACTTAATCGCGTTTTGCGGTCAAACTAAGGGAGAATATAGTAAAAAGTCACTGGACCTTTTTTGTAGGTCATCTTATTTCCTAATAAAACGTTAGTCTTATTTTGACCTCCGACCAATGGTTTCGCCGCTATCGACCCAAAAACAAAAGTTTTCGCGTAAAAGTTACAACAAAATTGTACATAATCACGTTTTTCGGCCAAACCAATCGAGATAGGGCAAAAGATTACTGGACCTTTTCTGTAGATCGCGCAATTTGCTAATTTGATGGGTCAATCAGATTTGAGCTACGACCAACGGTTCGGCCGCTATCGGGCTTGAAACATTATTTTTATCGAAAAAATCTCTGGAATTTCAAATGTTCGAGCGTTTTGTCGCTTAACCATGGAAGATAGAGCAAAAAGTCACTGGACCTTTTTTGTAGTTCACTCATTCCTGACTATGAATTTTTCCGTCAGATCCGAGCTAGCTCCAACGGTTCGCCCGCTATCGGGCTTACAAAAAAGGCCTGCAGGGGTGAAAAATGCGAATTTTCTCGAATTTTTTTGAGGGGTTTAAAAGAAAAAATGTCCGTTTTCAGGACTTTTCCTCCGGGTTATCATGTGTGAAAGGTACCTCGTGCCAAATTTCAAGTTTCTCAACTCTCTAGAATAGTTAGAATTTTATCGTAGTATGTCAGTCAGTCAGTTACACATGCGGCTGTATAATATTAGACTCGCCTTCGGCTCGCTGGGGGCTACGCCCCCAGGCCCCCAAAGTAAACGCTTGCAAATTCGGGGATAAGCGGAATTCGGTGACTGGTTAAGTCCGGACATTAAGTAAATGACAAGGGATTTAAAAATTGACCTTTTTCATAGATTTTTTTCCGGATTCGTAAAAACTTTTGACTTTGAGGGCATTTTGCGGTTAAACCGTTAGAGATACGACAAAAAGTGACTGGACCTTTCTTGTTGGAAATTTAATTTTGTCTTTCGATTGTGCCCTCAGATCTGATCTACGACCTATGGTTTAGCCAGAAATGAGCTCGGGAGAAAAGTCTGCACGGGTCAGCTATCTTGAATTGTTTAGTATAAACATAATAAAAACCGACCTCAAGGCAGTATTTTAAGTCGAACAGGGGGTTTAATATCACCAGGAGACTATCTAGTCAAGGCGAGAAATTCCCTGGGTGGGTGATTAATGTTAAGGAGGTTAAGACAAGAGGGGGTTTAATTTCGTCAGGATATTGTCTGGTCATATGAACAAATTCCCAGGGGGGGTTAACGTTACCGGGGGATAAGTCTCCAGGGGGTTATCTGGTCATACCAGGATCTTCCCAGGGGGGGGGGTTAAGAGATTTGGTGACTGGTAAAATTCGGACATGAGGTCATGGCAGGAAATTCCCTGGGGGGGTTTAATGTTACCAGGGGGGTTAACACATCAGGGGGTTGAATGTACAGGAGGTTATCAGGTCATACCAGGAAATCCCCGGGGGGGGGGTTAATATTACCGGGGGTTAATGACACACTTGGGCCTTTTTTAGAGGGTATTGTGTCTGTGAACATAATAAATATTCCTCTGTCCCTATCTACTATTGACGCTTAGCTAACGCTCAGCCAACTCCCGAAGTCACTGAACCTTTTCTGTAGATCACGTGATTTCCTAAATCCCGTTTAAAATTTGTTTTGAGTTACGACCAACCGTTTAGCCGCTATCAAGCCCGGAATGTAAATTTTTAGGCGAAAATGTCCAATATTTTCACTTAATCGCGTTTTGCGGTCAAACTAAGGGAAATATAGTAAAAAGTCACTGGACCTTTTTTGTAGGTCATCTTATTTCCTAAATAAAACGTTAGTCTTATTTTGACCTCCGACCAATGGTTTCGCCGCTATCGACCCCAAAAACAAAAGTTTCGCGTAAAAGTTACAACAAAATTGTACATAATCACGTTTTTCGGCCAAACCAATCGAGATAGGGCAAAAGATTACTGGACCTTTTCTGTAGATCGCGCAATTTGCTAATTTGATGGGTCAATCAGATTTGAGCTACGACCAACGGTTCGGCCGCTATCGGGCTTGAAACATTATTTTTATCGAAAAAATCTCTGGAATTTCAAATGTTCGAGCGTTTTGTCGCTTAACCATGGAAGATAGAGCAAAAAGTCATTAGACCTTTTTTGTAGTTCACTTCATTCCTGACCATGAATTTTCCGTCAGATCCGAGCTAGCTCCAACGGTTCGCCCGCTATCGGGCTTACAAAAAATGCCTGCAGGGGTGAAGAATGCGCGATTTTTTGGGAATTTTTTTGAGGGGTTTGAAAATGAAAAATTCTCACTTTTCGGGATTTTCCTGGTGGTTACACGTGGAAAGCTATCTGTGTACCAAATTTCAAGTCTCTAACTCATCTGGAAGTAGGTTAGAATTAGTATACGTGAGTGAGTGAGTCAGTCAGTCAGTGTTACACATGCGGTTGTATATATATTAGACTCGCCTTCGGCTCGCTGGGGGCTACGCCCCCAGGCCCCCAAAGTAAACGCTTGCAAATTCGGGGATAAGCGGAATTCGGTGACTGGTTAAGTCCGGACATTAAGTAAATGACAAGGGATTTAAAAATTGACCTTTTTCATAGATTTTTTTCCGGATTCGTAAAAACTTTTGACTTTGAGGGCATTTTGCGGTTAAACCGTTAGAGATACGACAAAAAGTGACTGGACCTTTCTTGTTGGAAATTTAATTTTGTCTTTCGATTGTGCCCTCAGATCTGATCTACGACCTATGGTTTAGCCAGAAATGAGCTCGGGAGAAAAGTCTGCACGGGTCAGCTATCTTGAATTGTTTAGTATAAACATAATAAAAACCGACCTCAAGGCAGTATTTTAAGTCGAACAGGGGGTTTAATATCACCAGGAGACTATCTAGTCAAGGCGAGAAATTCCCTGGGTGGGTGATTAATGTTAAGGAGGTTAAGACAAGAGGGGGTTTAATTTCGTCAGGATATTGTCTGGTCATATGAACAAATTCCCAGGGGGGGTTAACGTTACCGGGGGATAAGTCTCCAGGGGGTTATCTGGTCATACCAGGATCTTCCCAGGGGGGGGGGGTTAAGAGATTTGGTGACTGGTAAAATTCGGACATGAGGTCATGGCAGGAAATTCCCTGGGGGGGTTTAATGTTACCAGGGGGGTTAACACATCAGGGGGTTGAATGTACAGGAGGTTATCAGGTCATACCAGGAAATCCCCGGGGGGGGGGTTAATATTACCGGGGGTTAATGACACACTTGGGCCTTTTTTAGAGGGTATTGTGTCTGTGAACATAATAAATATTCCTCTGTCCCTATCTACTATTGACGCTTAGCTAACGCTCAGCCAACTCCCGAAGTCACTGAACCTTTTCTGTAGATCACGTGATTTCCTAAATCCCGTTTAAAATTTGTTTTGAGTTACGACCAACCGTTTAGCCGCTATCAAGCCCGGAATGTAAATTTTTAGGCGAAAATGTCCAATATTTTCACTTAATCGCGTTTTGCGGTCAAACTAAGGGAAATATAGTAAAAAGTCACTGGACCTTTTTTGTAGGTCATCTTATTTCCTAAATAAAACGTTAGTCTTATTTTGACCTCCGACCAATGGTTTCGCCGCTATCGACCCCAAAAACAAAAGTTTCGCGTAAAAGTTACAACAAAATTGTACATAATCACGTTTTTCGGCCAAACCAATCGAGATAGGGCAAAAGATTACTGGACCTTTTCTGTAGATCGCGCAATTTGCTAATTTGATGGGTCAATCAGATTTGAGCTACGACCAACGGTTCGGCCGCTATCGGGCTTGAAACATTATTTTTATCGAAAAAATCTCTGGAATTTCAAATGTTCGAGCGTTTTGTCGCTTAACCATGGAAGATAGAGCAAAAAGTCATTAGACCTTTTTTGTAGTTCACTTCATTCCTGACCATGAATTTTCCGTCAGATCCGAGCTAGCTCCAAGGGTTTTCGCCCGCTATCGGGCTTACAAAAAATGCCTGCAGGGGTGAAGAATGCGCGATTTTTTGGGAATTTTTTTGAGGGGTTGAAAATGAAAAATTCTCACTTTTCGGGATTTTCCTGGTGGTTACACGTGGAAAGCTATCTGTGTACCAAATTTCAAGTCTCTAACTCATCTGGAAGTAGGTTAGAATTAGTATAGTATGAGTCAGTCAGTCAGTCAGTTACACATGCGGTTGTATATATATTAGACTCGCCTTCGGCTCGCTGGGGGCTACGCCCCCAGGCCCCCAAAGTAAACGCTTGCAAATTCGGGGATAAGCGGAATTCGGTGACTGGTTAAGTCCGGACATTAAGTAAATGACAAGGGATTTAAAAATTGACCTTTTTCATAGATTTTTTTCCGGATTCGTAAAAACTTTTGACTTTGAGGGCATTTTGCGGTTAAACCGTTAGAGATACGACAAAAAGTGACTGGACCTTTCTTGTTGGAAATTTAATTTTGTCTTTTCGATTGTGCCCTCAGATCTGATCTACGACCTATGGTTTAGCCAGAAATGAGCTCGGGAGAAAAGTCTGCACGGGTCAGCTATCTTGAATTGTTTAGTATAAACATAATAAAAACCGACCTCAAGGCAGTATTTTAAGTCGAACAGGGGGTTTAATATCACCAGGAGACTATCTAGTCAAGGCGAGAAATTCCCTGGGTGGGTGATTAATGTTAAGGAGGTTAAGACAAGAGGGGGTTTAATTTCGTCAGGATATTGTCTGGTCATATGAACAAATTCCCAGGGGGGGTTAACGTTACCGGGGGATAAGTCTCCAGGGGGTTATCTGGTCATACCAGGATCTTCCCAGGGGGGGGGGTTAAGAGATTTGGTGACTGGTAAAATTCGGACATGAGGTCATGGCAGGAAATTCCCTGGGGGGGTTTAATGTTACCAGGGGGGTTAACACATCAGGGGGTTGAATGTACAGGAGGTTATCAGGTCATACCAGGAAATCCCCGGGGGGGGGGTTAATATTACCGGGGGTTAATGACACACTTGGGCCTTTTTTAGAGGGTATTGTGTCTGTGAACATAATAAATATTCCTCTGTCCCTATCTACTATTGACGCTTAGCTAACGCTCAGCCAACTCCCGAAGTCACTGAACCTTTTCTGTAGATCACGTGATTTCCTAAATCCCGTTTAAAATTTGTTTTGAGTTACGACCAACCGTTTAGCCGCTATCAAGCCCGGAATGTAAATTTTTAGGCGAAAATGTCCAATATTTTCACTTAATCGCGTTTTGCGGTCAAACTAAGGGAAATATAGTAAAAAGTCACTGGACCTTTTTTGTAGGTCATCTTATTTCCTAAATAAAACGTTAGTCTTATTTTGACCTCCGACCAATGGTTTCGCCGCTATCGACCCCAAAAACAAAAGTTTCGCGTAAAAGTTACAACAAAATTGTACATAATCACGTTTTTTCGGCCAAACCAATCGAGATAGGGCAAAAGATTACTGGACCTTTTCTGTAGATCGCGCAATTTGCTAATTTGATGGGTCAATCAGATTTGAGCTACGACCAACGGTTCGGCCGCTATCGGGCTTGAAACATTATTTTTATCGAAAAAATCTCTGGAATTTCAAATGTTCGAGCGTTTTGTCGCTTAACCATGGAAGATAGAGCAAAAAGTCATTAGACCTTTTTTGTAGTTCACTTCATTCCTGACCATGAATTTTCCGTCAGATCCGAGCTAGCTCCAACGGTTCGCCCGCTATCGGGCTTACAAAAAATGCCTGCAGGGGTGAAGAATGCGCGATTTTTTGGGAATTTTTTTTGAGGGGTTGAAAATGAAAAATTCTCACTTTTCGGGATTTTCCTGGTGGTTACACGTGGAAAGCTATCTGTGTACCAAATTTCAAGTCTCTAACTCATCTGGAAGTAGGTTAGAATTAGTATACGTGAGTGTGCAGTCAGTCAGTCAGTTACACATGCGGTTGTATATATATTAGACTCGCCTTCGGCTCGCTGGGGGCTACGCCCCAGGCCCCCAAAGTAAACGCTTGCAAATTCGGGGATAAGCGGAATTCGGTGACTGGTTAAGTCCGGACATTAAGTAAATGACAAGGGATTTAAAAATTGACCTTTTTCATAGATTTTTTTCCGGATTCGTAAAAACTTTTGACTTTGAGGGCATTTTGCGGTTAAACCGTTAGAGATACGACAAAAAGTGACTGGACCTTTCTTGTTGGAAATTTAATTTTGTCTTTCGATTGTGCCCTCAGATCTGATCTACGACCTATGGTTTAGCCAGAAATGAGCTCGGGAGAAAAGTCTGCACGGGTCAGCTATCTTGAATTGTTTAGTATAAACATAATAAAAACCGACCTCAAGGCAGTATTTTAAGTCGAACAGGGGGTTTAATATCACCAGGAGACTATCTAGTCAAGGCGAGAAATTCCCTGGGTGGGTGATTAATGTTAAGGAGGTTAAGACAAGAGGGGGTTTAATTTCGTCAGGATATTGTCTGGTCATATGAACAAATTCCCAGGGGGGGTTAACGTTACCGGGGGATAAGTCTCCAGGGGGTTATCTGGTCATACCAGGATCTTCCCAGGGGGGGGGGGTTAAGAGATTTGGTGACTGGTAAAATTCGGACATGAGGTCATGGCAGGAAATTCCCTGGGGGGGTTTAATGTTACCAGGGGGGTTAACACATCAGGGGGTTGAATGTACAGGAGGTTATCAGGTCATACCAGGAAATCCCCGGGGGGGGGTTAATATTACCGGGGGTTAATGACACACTTGGGCCTTTTTTAGAGGGTATTGTGTCTGTGAACATAATAAATATTCCTCTGTCCCTATCTACTATTGACGCTTAGCTAACGCTCAGCCAACTCCCGAAGTCACTGAACCTTTTCTGTAGATCACGTGATTTCCTAAATCCCGTTTAAAATTTGTTTTGAGTTACGACCAACCGTTTAGCCGCTATCAAGCCCGGAATGTAAATTTTTAGGCGAAAATGTCCAATATTTTCACTTAATCGCGTTTTGCGGTCAAACTAAGGGAAATATAGTAAAAAGTCACTGGACCTTTTTTGTAGGTCATCTTATTTCCTAAATAAAACGTTAGTCTTATTTTGACCTCCGACCAATGGTTTCGCCGCTATCGACCCCAAAAACAAAAGTTTCGCGTAAAAGTTACAACAAAATTGTACATAATCACGTTTTTCGGCCAAACCAATCGAGATAGGGCAAAAGATTACTGGACCTTTTCTGTAGATCGCGCAATTTGCTAATTTGATGGGTCAATCAGATTTGAGCTACGACCAACGGTTCGGCCGCTATCGGGCTTGAAACATTATTTTTATCGAAAAAATCTCTGGAATTTCAAATGTTCGAGCGTTTTGTCGCTTAACCATGGAAGATAGAGCAAAAAGTCATTAGACCTTTTTTGTAGTTCACTTCATTCCTGACCATGAATTTTCCGTCAGATCCGAGCTAGCTCCAACGGTTCGCCCGCTATCGGGCTTACAAAAAATGCCTGCAGGGGTGAAGAATGCGCGATTTTTTGGGAATTTTTTTGAGGGGTTGAAAATGAAAAATTCTCACTTTTCGGGATTTTCCTGGTGGTTACACGTGGAAAGCTATCTGTGTACCAAATTTCAAGTCTCTAACTCATCTGGAAGTAGGTTAGAATTAGTATACGTGAGTGAGTCAGTCAGTCAGTTACACATGCGGTTGTATATATATTAGACTCGCCTTCGGCTCGCTGGGGGCTACGCCCCCAGGCCCCCAAAGTAAACGCTTGCAAATTCGGGGATAAGCGGAATTCGGTGACTGGTTAAGTCCGGACATTAAGTAAATGACAAGGGATTTAAAAATTGACCTTTTTCATAGATTTTTTTCCGGATTCGTAAAAACTTTTGACTTTGAGGGCATTTTGCGGTTAAACCGTTAGAGATACGACAAAAAGTGACTGGACCTTTCTTGTTGGAAATTTAATTTTTCTTTCGATTGTGCCCTCAGATCTGATCTACGACCTATGGTTTAGCCAGAAATGAGCTCGGGAGAAAAGTCTGCACGGGTCAGCTATCTTGAATTGTTTAGTATAAACATAATAAAAACCGACCTCAAGGCAGTATTTTAAGTCGAACAGGGGGTTTAATATCACCAGGAGACTATCTAGTCAAGGCGAGAAATTCCCTGGGTGGGTGATTAATGTTAAGGAGTTAAGACAAGAGGGGGTTTAATTTCGTCAGGATATTGTCTGGTCATATGAACAAATTCCCAGGGGGGGTTAACGTTACCGGGGGATAAGTCTCCAGGGGGTTATCTGGTCATACCAGGATCTTCCCAGGGGGGGGGGGTTAAGAGATTTGGTGACTGGTAAAATTCGGACATGAGGTCATGGCAGGAAATTCCCTGGGGGGGTTTAATGTTACCAGGGGGTTAACACATCAGGGGGTTGAATGTACAGGAGGTTATCAGGTCATACCAGGAAATCCCCGGGGGGGGGTTAATATTACCGGGGGTTAATGACACACTTGGGCCTTTTTTAGAGGGTATTGTGTCTGTGAACATAATAAATATTCCTCTGTCCCTATCTACTATTGACGCTTAGCTAACGCTCAGCCAACTCCCGAAGTCACTGAACCTTTTCTGTAGATCACGTGATTTCCTAAATCCCGTTTAAAATTTGTTTTGAGTTACGACCAACCGTTTAGCCGCTATCAAGCCCGGAATGTAAATTTTTAGGCGAAAATGTCCAATATTTTCACTTAATCGCGTTTTGCGGTCAAACTAAGGGAAATATAGTAAAAAGTCACTGGACCTTTTTTGTAGGTCATCTTATTTCCTAAATAAAACGTTAGTCTTATTTTGACCTCCGACCAATGGTTTCGCCGCTATCGACCCCAAAAACAAAAGTTTCGCGTAAAAGTTACAACAAAATTGTACATAATCACGTTTTTCGGCCAAACCAATCGAGATAGGGCAAAAGATTACTGGACCTTTTCTGTAGATCGCGCAATTTGCTAATTTGATGGGTCAATCAGATTTGAGCTACGACCAACGGTTCGGCCGCTATCGGGCTTGAAACATTATTTTTATCGAAAAAATCTCTGGAATTTCAAATGTTCGAGCGTTTTGTCGCTTAACCATGGAAGATAGAGCAAAAAGTCATTAGACCTTTTTTGTAGTTCACTTCATTCCTGACATGAATTTTCCGTCAGATCCGAGCTAGCTCCAACGGTTCGCCCGCTATCGGGCTTACAAAAAATGCCTGCAGGGGTGAAGAATGCGCGATTTTTTGGGAATTTTTTTGAGGGGTTGAAAATGAAAAATTCTCACTTTTCGGGATTTTCCTGGTGGTTACACGTGGAAAGCTATCTGTGTACCAAATTTCAAGTCTCTAACTCATCTGGAAGTAGGTTAGAATTAGTATACGTGAGTGAGTCAGTCAGTCAGTTACACATGCGGTTGTATATATATTAGACTCGCCTTCGGCTCGCTGGGGGCTACGCCCCCAGGCCCCCAAAGTAAACGCTTGCAAATTCGGGGATAAGCGGAATTCGGTGACTGGTTAAGTCCGGACATTAAGTAAATGACAAGGGATTTAAAAATTGACCTTTTTCATAGATTTTTTTCCGGATTCGTAAAAACTTTTGACTTTGAGGGCATTTTGCGGTTAAACCGTTAGAGATACGACAAAAAGTGACTGGACCTTTCTTGTTGGAAATTTAATTTTGTCTTTCGATTGTGCCCTCAGATCTGATCTACGACCTATGGTTTAGCCAGAAATGAGCTCGGGAGAAAAGTCTGCACGGGTCAGCTATCTTGAATTGTTTAGTATAAACATAATAAAAACCGACCTCAAGGCAGTATTTTAAGTCGAACAGGGGGTTTAATATCACCAGGAGACTATCTAGTCAAGGCGAGAAATTCCCTGGGTGGGTGATTAATGTTAAGGAGGTTAAGACAAGAGGGGGTTTAATTTCGTCAGGATATTGTCTGGTCATATGAACAAATTCCCAGGGGGGGTTAACGTTACCGGGGGATAAGTCTCCAGGGGGTTATCTGGTCATACCAGGATCTTCCCAGGGGGGGGGGTTAAGAGATTTGGTGACTGGTAAAATTCGGACATGAGGTCATGGCAGGAAATTCCCTGGGGGGGTTTAATGTTACCAGGGGGGTTAACACATCAGGGGGTTTATTTACTCAGGGGTTATCTGGTCATCAGAAGAAAATTTCGTGGGGGGTTAATGTTACCGGGGGTTAAGACATCA
>NW_025779049.1:0-105956 GCF_021130785.1 Homalodisca vitripennis | reverse complement strand
AATTTGTCATTTGTTACTTCCTCTCTTGATGGTAGCAAAAAATTCAATTTGTACTTTCCTCAGACCACTAAAATCTCTAAACCTGTGCAGCGAATTTAGTGAGTGGGTTTTTTTTAAAGATTTACAAAATATACTTAGTGTAGTAGTTTATGAATTCCAAGAACGTTCCCAAATATTCCTATCTCAATATTATTTCATTATTTGGAAAAAATTTCAATACTTTATATTTGTAGTGCCGTTCGTAAAGCTATCTGACAATCACCTATGTGTAACTCTGTGGCCATGATGTAATAAAAAAAAGGTACAGACAAATTTAAAGTCACCAAGCAAATTCGTTAATGGATGTCTTTCAGATATTAGAAGCGATATTCGACCCCAAAAATAAAGTACTTTTTATTATTCCTTTATTGCTTATCTATAGGGGTACTAATAGTCCTCTATAATTAAAAATTTCCTCATACCACTTTCCAGTATTAGACATGCTCTTGTGAATATTATCAAACAACGTTAGGAACGAAACCATTTTTCCATCTATCATTATCTTAGATACCTTATCTAATCGTGGAATGAGTACATTTTGTGAATTTGTTATGCTATTTAAGTTGACTGAAAATTTTTGTAATCCATAGGACAACCTTATTGAAACTATATTTTCTTCATTAAACTGGAGCTATCAGGTGTTATTATCTTTTATATTATATTTCTATGTTACTACTCCCGAGCTTTTTATTTTCTCTTCTATTCTTAGATCCCTTAATTGTGTAAAACGTCATGGTCCTGGGATTGATGAAGACTGGACTTATAATTTCAATTACAACACCAGAAAAATTTGAAATTTTTACTAATTTCACCTTTTAATACAATAAGTAGTTTTTTGCGTTTTGGGTCCTTGAATTTACAAATATTTATCTGATTTGAGTATTTTGATAAAGGATGATTAAAATAATAACTAAATCCATATTATTGCATTCTCCCAAAAAACTGTGTACTTAACTCATTTTTGAAAAATGTACAGAGTACCTGTTGACATGATATTAACCAATACTGTTTGACTACAAAATTTGCAAACTCGAACCTGTTTAATCCTTTGTTTCATACAAGCACTAGCTAAATAAATCCAATCCCTTTTCAAAGTTTTAAAATATTTTTTAAAATTACTTTTGTTGGCTAGTACTGGCTTTGCGGATTCCCATCCAAAATAATTTTACTACTAGAGATATTTGTTAAAAATATATTTTTTAATACAATTAGGCGTTCCTGCTTCTTTTTCAATAATGTTACCGCTGCAACTTTTGACTGCTTGTACCGCTGATGCGAGAAATATTTTTTCAAGACCGATTCAACTGGAATTATTTTTTAACCAAAGATTCCACAAAACCTATTAGGTTCAGAATAATTTTAAAACGGTCGGGATGGTTGTACAGATAAACATCTCTTTAAACCACTTTAATAAAAATCGTAGTTATATGGGAAGTGATTTTAGGTGAAAAAAGAAGTTTTGTTAGAGATACTCTAAATGACACAAGTGTCGGAGTAAGCTCCAAATTGAAAATGCCTTTCCCACTGTTTTAAACAGTACTACTTCATTGTCTCTTGGTTGGATCTAGGTAAAAACATTCAATGGACGAGTACAACTCTGTCAGTTCTTACCAAACTAGCTAGGAGCAGTTACACTTATTTTAGCCAAGGTTTTGGTGTTTGAGATCGGAAATAATAATTTGTTCCCAGAAATAATTTGAGAGGCTCTCATTTGAGCCTGTTTCTTACACAATGCAATTATTTTCTGTATTTTATTTTGTTGTTTAATTTTATGTTATAGAGCATATATTATTATGAACATAAATAATATATTAGAAATATACATTTTGTATCACATCGTTAGTGATTACAGTTCCATCATACTGACAAGGAAGTAATTATTAAATTGGTTGAATAAATCCATTCTTTTTAATATTATTAAGAATCTATTCTAATTTACACTTTACATACCGATGTTTGATGAGATCTTCCAAAACCACACATTTATGTTATATATTAAGTATAAGTTTTCCATTTTGCCATTCCCATCCCTTAATAGTATAAAAAGTTTTTAAACATAAGGTTTTTCTTAAGGGGAAGCATGTACCTTTTTTCGGGTCCCATGTTATTTAAATGGCGAGTACCATCTGCAAACATGTCCGGTACCATTATCCTCCTAAATCTATTAGACATAATTTGATCTTTTAAACTTTAGGGGTTTTGTTCTTCATTAACAGCGTTTATATATTTCATGCCTTTTTTTAATATCTCTAATAAACCAAAAAAATTATTGTGGTAGCAATTATAACAAAATTTTTTTTTTTTATTATGTAAATACCATATTTTTTAAAATTATAAAAACATAATATATATTGATAAAAAGCATGAATCTACTCACCAACTAGTCTGCAATAAGTGTGTAAAATTTGAAGTCTGTAAGTCTAATAATTGTTTCACAACGTGTTCCGAAATGTCACAAAACGGTACTTTCGGTAAAACAGCTTTAAAGTTTTTGTTTACACTTCAAAAACTCATAATCACTTTAAAATCCACCTGACAGTAATCATCTTCTTTCATTTTTACTCTTTTTTCCTATCCTTCTTTTTATCCTCTTCTTTTTATTTCTTCTTGGACTTCTTTGTCAGCTTTTTTAACCCTATTGGAATCGATTTGTTGAAGGCCTTCAACCATAAAGCGTCCTGGTTGGATGCATAATCGTTCCAAAACATTCACTTTGGCCATTGCTCCTTCATTAAAACTAAGAACTGCATCACAAACCCCTAATTTTAATGTCTGAATGCCAACAAATGTGGTCTTGGGTAGCCTATTCCAAATTACGCTATTGATGCTTTCATTAGGGTTCTGTGTTTTACCGTGCAGACACCTCTTTAGTAGGGCTGGGGCTGATAAAGCCTTATAGATTGGTTTTATTTCTTCCATAATAGATTCAGGCAATGAGTTTGTATGTTTGAAATCATCTAGCTTATTATTTGCCTGAGCTTTGTCTGTATTTGCACCAAGACTCAATCCCAGGCGGGCATAGTTCGTGCTGAGGTTTTGCGTCAGTCGATAATTTGTGATAGAACGTAGCCCATATTGCTCTCTTCATTTTTTCAACATCTTCCAAATTATTCCTTATTGCCATCCCATAAAAACGTTGTAAGTGATCTATCTCTACATCAGTCAACCTACCTTGGTCCTCCAAGTCCTTTACCATCCTTCAATTTGATTCCTTTTTTATCCCTCTTCAATCGCCGCAGTCTTGTTCCTAGTCGCTTCTGAATATGGCCTACACATTCAAGTTTTTCTAACAAAAACATCATCACCATAGGGATTTTTTGCCACAACATGAGGTAAACCCCTTAGAGTCCCCCATCTCCAAGGTATTTTTGTGTATCGCACATTGAGTTTAGCCTCAGAGCGGCGACAAAGAGTCAGAGCTCCCGCCACCTCCATTCCACCACTTGTACCTGAAAAATTTGCCAAACAAGTACCAGAATTTTTGTGCTGTTTCAATATGGTTTTTGTCATGGCTTAGAGGTTTTCTGACACATTTTATTACAATATTTGCTGAAACACTCAAAGTCATAACCTTTCCTGTATCGAAGGATGTTGCTGTCATTACGCCGTTCACAGAGGTGAAGCCTCGCTTCTGCCAGGTACCGTCAAAAGCGGCTGCTATATCACGACAATCATCATTTAGGCTACGAACTTCATCAGCTGCCTGTCTAAGTGAACATTCACTTACCTCTGTTACAGCAGTAAGCAGTTTTTTATTATATTTTTCAATTCGGCTGTTTGGTGGAGCGATATTCATCACAGCAGAAAATACCCTACCAGAATCTAGGCCTTTGCCGATTGAACGTAGAGCATAAACATATCTTAGATTCAACTCATACATATTTCTAACACATTTGGAGCTTCTACTGAGTCAGTATGTTTACATACACTGCAACAAATATTTACACGATGTACTATTCCACACTTGAAGTCTTCATCTAGGCTTATGTCAATGCAGTCGGAAACTACTACAATATTTACATGCAGTGAAAGATTTTATTAGGCCAGAAATCTGTTGTAAATCTATTATAATATTTACATTGTTTATGTCAAATCACTAAATTTAGGCA
This sequence comes from Homalodisca vitripennis, assembly GCF_021130785.1. Lineage (NCBI taxonomy): Eukaryota > Metazoa > Arthropoda > Insecta > Hemiptera > Cicadellidae > Homalodisca > Homalodisca vitripennis. The sequence goes on along the minus strand of NW_025779049.1, from coordinate 101,808 downwards.
ACCTTGAATCATTAATCTTCTTAGAACTAGATGATTGTTTAGGCCTAGGCCTATTAGATTCACTTGTACCTGGAGAAGCACTTAGTCCTAGTTCACTTGAATTTTTACGAAATTGGTTACCTCTGTAAGACTGTTTATTGAACCTTTTCACTCTAGCATGGCTAATACACAATAATATCACTTATTTATATAATAAAATACACCACTAAGAGTCCAAAGTTTTGATCACTGGCACCACACAAAATAGAATTACACTGACAAACACTGTTAGTAAACATAAACAATAACAATAATATCAATAGTGTAGGTTAGGTAAGTTTACAGATGACTTACATCCTTCAAATGCATCTAAAGCAAGCAGTGCTACCAAACTAAAGGGGAAAAAAACTTAATAATCATACAATTGGAGCAAGTAATATGTATATAATACATTCTGACACTAACAATCCATAGCGCGCCATGTTGTTGTCCAGCTGAAAAAAGCGTGCATACAATTTCTTAAAACACATTTTACACATATTTTCTAAACCTCTCAGATATAGAGTGTTATATTATTTTGAAAAGGGCATAAAACATAGTATTTTTTATGATATGTTTAAAAAAATCGATATTTTGGTGCCAAAAAGGTACATGCTCCCCTTAAACTGTTTATAACCGCACAAATTTATAGTGAATATATAATATACATATATTACATACCTATATAATATATATATTTTACATATTATAGATATAGATATTATATATATATATATATATATATATATATATATATATATATATACAGGGTGGAGCGCGGTAAATTTGATTTTTGCACTGCAGGCTGTGGCGGCACTGTTGGTCGAAGAGAGGGGAGAGTAGGCGTGGCTTACAGTGGCTGACGGGAGATTTGTATTCCTCCGCGTTCCAGTTGCCATCATGCAGTGGACACGAGAGGAGAGGTCGTTTTGTGTTTGAAGCGTATTTTTTCAAATGCCCACTCGATCATTTGAAGTGCAGCGTGCTTTTCGTTTACGATTCGCTGTTCCCCCACGCGGACGTGTTCCTGGTCGGCAATCAATTGTAAATTGGGTAACTGCATTAAGAACAGCAGGGAATGTGTCATGTGTACGAATGGGACCTCAGAGAAGGATTACAACACCGGAAAACATCGATAGAGTTAGAGCAGCAGTACAACAATCTCCAAAACGCTCTGCTCGGAAGCAATCACTTGCTCTTGGCATTTCAAGATGTTCTCTCCACCGGATTCTTCATGATGAACTGAGATTTCACCCGTATAAAATGTGCGTGGTCCATCAATTGTCAGCACGGGACTATTTGACACGGCGTACTTCTTGTGAAGACATGCTTGCAACTATACCGCGTGACGCAATTGTGTTCTTTTCTGATGAGGCACATTTTCACCTCAGTAGGTGTGTCAACAAGCAAAACATGCGCTACTGGAATGAAACAAACCCCAGAGAAGTCCACCAGAGACCTCTGCATTCGGACCGCGTCACTGTGTGGTGCGCCATATCACGAGTAGGCATCATTGGCCCTTACTTTTTTCAGGATAACCGTCGTGCCATAACTGTGAACTCCGAACGGTACTTGACTATGATACAGGATTTTTTTCAGCCGGCTCTTGAGGCAATGCAATTAGAGGATACATGGTTCCAACAGGATGGTGCCACTGCAAACACAGCGAGGGTTACCATGAATTGTTTGAGGCAAATGTTTCCTGGACGGCTTATCTCTTTGAGGGGTGATGTGAACTGGCCGGCACGCTCACCAGACTTAGCCCCATGCGATTTCTTCCTTTGGGGTTAACTGAAGTCGAAGGTGTATATCAACCGTCCCAACACCTTGAAAGACCTAAGGAACAATATTGAGGCTGAAATTGGCAGAATACCAGTCGACATGCCTGTTACAGTTAATGAAAACTTCAGAAAACGTATGCAGCAGTGTGTGGATGCCGAAGGTCGACATTTGCCAGATACATTATTTAAAACCATTAATTTTAAAAATTCCCTTACTGTTCAATATAATTAAAATAAAAAATAATTTTTTTCTAAGGTTCATACATTTTTTATTTCATTTCCAAATCAGCAAATTACCGCGCTCCACCCTGTATATACTTCACATTTATAATATTATACGTAAAACTCAAAAGACGGTATAATATTCTAATCATAGATAATCCAGGTTCTCAGATATAAAGAAATATTAGATTAAGAAAACCAATAAATAAAGGATCTAAAAAAATCTAGACAAGTTAAAAGTAAAAGGAAAATTCCCTCTGACGTAATATTAGAGTCCAAATGCGTGAAATAAACAATGGCAATACAATATCGATGGCAGTACGTAGAGTCTGGGTGATATATCATGCGGAACTCCAATATGGCGCAGTGCCGCGCCGGGGATACAATTCTGGCCCGGATACCGTGGTTGAAGCTTTCCAGACATATTGCTGATAATCTGTATTCGAATCTATACTTTGCAGATACAGTTTACAAATATATTACCAAATTCAGGACTAATATTATTTTAATAATACAACAAATGTGGTGCGTACAAACACTAGTATTACTAAGTATTAGAAATTCTTTTTAATAAATAAATACAGAAATTACAAAGCTTCCCTTTTTCTCGTTAATATTTACTATAAATTTTAAAAATATATACCATACGATAACATATTTTTAGAGTAAAATTTTACATTAGCAAGATCATATCTGAATAATAAGGTATCGATTTATAACTATCACAATAAAAAAAATTTTAGGTCTTTAATGTGGTTTTTAACTGAAATTGCTATTGTATGATAGCAATTGTTACCAAAATGAGTTCTTAGATATCATTAAATTTTTAGGCTGTTATGCACCAAATTCTTTTGAATCTGCAAATGAATAAATATTGACATGTGAGTCTCACTGAGTCAATGCATCTGTTTCTATTGATAGTCACGTGATGAGTTGTTAAAATTGTTCCCTTCTATTAATGTTTCGATCAGTTTAGATTTTTCATGAAATGATAATGGTTCATGCAAGTTGTCACATTTTGAACATATATTGAAAGAAATCTTGAAAGATCAATGTTGCTGCATTATATTGAGCAAAGTATTTTAAAACGGTTCAGGAACAGTAAAGAGCTCAAAGTTATGTAGTGAATGTCCGAGTGATAAATATTTGGAGATGAGAGAACAAGTTTCTGGTAGCCACAACTTGTGGTCACCAAAGTTGTTTGAAACAAGCGCAAGTTTGGCCAAGTCTAGCAGGAAATTACAGCCACTAAACTATTCTTTTTAATCATGAACAATATCATCGGAGTATCAATTGCAACACACTTGACCTAAAATTTTGAAAAAATACACACATTACTGTTTTATGTGTGTATATATATATATATATATATATATATATATATATATATATATATATATATATATAATATTCTTTATTGTGTGAAACAATTACAACATTGCGTGGCATGCGTCAAAGTTACTATATAAAGTACATAACTTGGTCAAGGTAAATAAATGCAATACAATACGATTCTTGTATGTACCAGAACCGGGGATTTCATGGTTGTTGTTGTTCCCAGCGGCCCATCATGAACTCATAAGTTGAGTAAAATGCCTTTAACAAGAAAATGTTTTAGTCGCGTTTTGAATTTTGTTGTTTCATTGAGTTGTTTGTGGGGTTGAGAGCTCTAGGGTTTAACTTTTAAAGAATTCTTACGGCTTTGTTTTGAGATCTGAAACTTCTTTCAAATCTGTATATGGAACAGCTTCCCCACAATATCAAGCCATATGTCAAATGTGGATGTATCGGACCCGAAACAGGCCATTACATCCACCGAACAAAATTTTGTAAGATTGTGCATTACATAAATTCCCGAAGCAACCTCAGAGCAAAACGTTTTCAATGTGATCGTCCTATGTCAGCCCCCGATCAAGGTAGATTCCAAGGAACTTAATGGAGTCTGTTTCTTCCAGAAGGAAATAGTCCACCATTACCGCGAGTCAAAGCTCATGTCTTTGATGTTGCCGAAGGCAAAAACTTTTGACGTTTGATTCTGAACTGTCTGTTTTCAAATTGATCCTGGAGAAATATTCGATGTATGAGTTCAAATCAATGAATGAATCCACTTCAAGGTCGATTTTTGACTTTTATCTGATGCAGAGAGTCGTATCGTCAGTTATATTTAATCATTTTTCCATTCTGGGTTGCTGAGTTCAATATGTTGACATAAATTAGAAAAAGGACTGGCCCTAATATTGATCCCTGTGGGACACCGTAGGGCATTTTGACTTCGGCTGACAAGACACTCGATATCTGCACGCACTGCTCTCTATCTTTCAAATAAGACGAGATCCAATCGTGCGGCAGTCCCCCAATATCACTTGACCGCAGCTGGTGCAACAGTGTCGCATGATTCACACAGTCAAAAACATATCGTACATATGATATACATCTTACAAAAACATTGGTGCTTGTAAGTTTTAGGGGGTGACAGCAGAATTCGCTGTTAAAACTAAATTAAAGACGTTTTGTCACGTTGTTACTTATGTAAATACAAACAAACAAAATATTGGGTTTCAGGTGTCACAATCATGAGGGTAAATATTAAATATTTTTATTTTGATTAATATATGTAATTCTTTTAGTGTGAGGTGTGTTTTAAGGGTATTGACCCAAATTTCAGTAACGTATTATGTACTTGCTTTTCGAGAGAAAATTTCACGAAACATGGTTGATTTCTATGTTTTAAAATAAATCTGATGACATTTAACAGGTTCTTAAGAAGATTTATTTAAGTCTATCCTCTTTCGGATATATTTTCACAATATTTTGGCAGCTGAATCTCTCTGAAAGAGATACACACCCCTACAAAAAGATGTTAAAGCAATTGCTAAATCTACCGGAAATGTGAACACAGGAGATAAACGCTAAGTATCAACTTGAGAGATAATCGATATTAATAATGTCAATAGTCATATTTTAAAATGTTCTTTTCATCTCTTTTAGAATACAGTTTAGACCACATGTCATCGCTTAAAAAACTATTAAATTAATTATTATTAGATTTAACAAAAATCTAATAGCAATTATGTGATTACAATTCAATTATTTTATGAATACATATAATTAAGTACTATTTGCAGAAATTTTAGTAATCATAATAAGTTTATTCCATAGTCAGTTCAAAATATTAAAAGAAATTGGTTTGATTCCCGATTGAAAATATGTGTTTCAAAAATGTATGAATGAATTTAAAGAGAAAGTTAATATTAACATTTAAACTATAGTAGAATAAAAGGTTAAGTTTATTTAATGCCTGTTTTATTTCATTTATATTTTTTTTTAATTTATACTCGTGGTATATTTTTGAAGAGTTATATGAAAATTAACAGATTTTAGTTAACAGGATGTTTGTTTTGCATGGTGTCGAAACGTAATTTATAGTAAATTTAATATTTAGTAGTAACATATTGCTATGCATGCGATTTTCTATCAAATGCATGTACGTAATAACTCTTTAAATCCTGTAATAAATCTCTTAAAAATAAGTAATTGCCCTTAAAAAAAGTTTAAAAAGCTATGTTTTGAGCCTTCAATTTGCATGATTTCATAGTTTTTATGAGTACAAACGAAATACAAATAATGTGTCTGAAACATTCCACTATATTTGTATTAATAGCGCCAAAATGTAATGCTTGAACTATGTTAGGTCAGAGTAGAGTAATACTAAGTCTGTATACATTTTGGGACTTTCCAGAAGGGCATTTTATTGGGGGTAGGGGTAACATTTTAGGGGCGAAATGGATCATAGGTTACCTCATTTTTAAAGATCATTCTTCAGTTGTCATTGGCAGGTCATTGACTATAGACGTTCAACTATCATAACGTCTAATGTAGCTTTGTGTAAGGTTTCTATTCACCTAATGAAAAATTAAGATTCTAGATTTCTAAACGTAATTGTACTGATTTATTACATCAAGGACAGATAATAAAACCATTTACTACATCCTTCTCATCATTTACCTACAAAATACAAACTTTAAAGTGAAATCCTTAAACACAAACACGGGTATAAATGTAACCTGATCGATCCTCTTTACTTTGTGTTATGTTTTATGTAAATTAAATAAACACATTTACGCAAGTCTCACAATATGGATTCAATGAAACGTGGAACAGCCGGGGATTACATTAAACCTTTGATGAGGGTTTCTATAATTACTGACATTGTTCCGACAGCCAATACTCTACCTCTTATTTTATGATTCAATCTGTTCTATTATTAGTGTTTTTAAATCTGATATATTAAAACTATCATTCATTCTTTTTTCTTACAAAGCAGTATTAAACTATGCATGAATATATTTGCATTATGATATATATATATATTTTTTTTTATCAGAAAAAAGGTAAAATCAACTAGGAAAAAAAATACTAAGAACGAGGTAAATTAAACTAACCATACATGTACACTTTTGTGTTTTAAGTATATGTTTTAATCTAAATTTTCTGCCTCCTTGTATATATATATATATATATATATATATATATATATATTTATACAATTTTGATTTATTACTTTATTGTGTTGTATACATGAATTTAAATTATTATTATGTTTATTATAGTCAAAAATAGCTTTATTTTGAAATCAATGCTAGGTAATCTAACTATATTAATGCTTAATCTAATCCCATTATAATATATAATGTCATTAATTTTTGTACATCGCAATATGGAAGATATTTTTTTATATATGAATAATTAATTGTTTTGACTGGTAATTTTTATCAGTTAAGAATATACATGTGTGTCTCAACTAAATAAACAAAAAGGAAATTTCTAAAAATCTAGCAGATTCGCCTACATAAAGGGATAAAGTGATAAAGTAATATTAAATATATTTGGGTATACAAGGAGGTAGAAAATTTTCATTAAAACATTTACTTAAAACACAAAAAGTGTACATTTATGGTTAGTTTAATTTACCTCGTTCTTAGTATTTTTTTTTCCTAGTTGAGTTTACCTTTTTTCTGATAAAAAAAAATATCACATATCAGAGAAGCCTACTTCTGTCAAATAATAAGTAAGATAACCTTATAACAGTCGTAAAATTATAGTCATAGTTAGCTTAGTAACTTTGTCTTTTATATATATAGTACTTTTTATTTGAGAAAAAATATAAAGTTAAAATTACTTTAACAACGACGTTATGTACGTCTTGTTATTATTTTTATTATTATTGACATTATTTTAATTATTTTAGTTAATTTGGTGCTGGACTTGGAATATTGGTTCAAAAGCACAGTCCAGTGAACTGTCATCTAGCATAGCTCTTGCCGACCGAAGGGTGTCTTCGAAATCAGATTCCTACCGTCTTACGTTTAGGACATGTTGTAAGTTAAAAAATACTTATACACTCGCTTAAATCTAAAAACAGTGTGAAAACTAATGGTTGATCCTTAGAGAATTTTTAAACTATATACTAAAAAGAAATAAATAATAAATAGTTCTTAAATTAATTAAGCATATGGCTTTGCTAACATAAATCAATATTTATACAGAACAGTTGATTAAATTCTACGCACTCTTTCAACTAATATTTTTAAGTTTAGAGACCTAGATAGGATTTGTGCTACTTCAAAGCTCAAAAGGGCTTAATCCAGAGGTATTTTAGAAATAAGAATAGCCGTATATTCGTACCAGGGACCGTAAGATTATCCTTTTTAAAACTTCAGTAAATGTTTAGAATAGTTTACGTATTAAAACATACCAAACAAACATAGGCACTCTACGTATTTGTAATAATATTAGAATAACAATGTTCATGGTTACAAATTTTAAAATGAAACAAACTTTTGGTTGGCCCCTTTTTAGGTTTTTCGAAGGAAGGAGCACTTTGGGTTTGAATGATGGTAGAACACCGTAAAGTATTTATCTTGATGACATGTTTAAAAGAGTATACTCGTATGTAGATCTGAATCTACACCAGATAGAAAACGCTTATTTTAAGTTACTTCTATACTAAGAAAGGTGCATTAATATTGTTTGCATTGTAACTCCAATCAGAAAAATATATACCTGAGTGAATGTAAAAAGCCAGTTTCTGTGAAAAATAACCTATTTTTACCCTTTGCTATATCTTTCAGGTATATAATATTATCGGCACCATAGTGTGTATGAATATTGTTGCCACCCTTTTCAGGGACCTAAACACACTGCTCTTTAACATCAAATGTCAAAAAGCGACCACACTTTATATGCAGGAGTGTTTAATAAACCATTTCAAAATGACATGCGAATGACGTGTGTGTTATTCAATATTAAATCATAATACCGCGGGTGGCTTTTAGTTAATAATAATTTCTCTTTCCACAATAATCTAATATGTAGGGCCCTACAAACATATCATTGATAACAACTACTCATTATAGTGTTATAGACAGCTTTCTTTTTAATTAAAAGAATACGTTATAAATTATAAATAAGTCTATAACTGTCTGGTTTTGTACTGTTGAAGCCACAGCCACACAGAGTGAAGTATTGTAGCAGTAATACAGAACCCTGCATAACAGGGCGGTTGGCTGCTTTGTATGCTAGTCAGGGTGCCACATCTGTCTGGCAGTAATGTATGTACTACATGATATATGGCAGCGTTGTTACTTCCTGCTGTCACATATTCTATTGACAAGTTGACACTGGAACAAAATCCTTATCTTATATTTTAAACTATTCATGCGAATAGTGTAAACAATATAAATAATGGTAACGGAATTCATTGAAAAGTTTAATACTAAAACTAGTTGTTGAAGGAATTAAAAGATCGTTATAAATAATGTGATAATGTTTCAAATAAAACGTACACAGACTGTTCTCGATAAAATAACACCTGATCTAAAAATGGATGTTAATTCAAGATAAAACGAAAAATATAATGTATCATGTAATATTTTGCACAGTAAAATCACAAAAATACAAAAATTCTTTTATAATTCCACTTGCACATTAAAAGAAACTAAAGCTTCAACACTCTGCACCAATTAAAAAAAATATATATTTTTTTAAGTATTTATATTTTAATTTATTTTAAAGGGAAAAACTTAATACAGTACTTAAATTCATATTTTAAGTATATACATTACTTAGAAATACTTTATTATGTTATTTTTACAACTACTTTGTTTCTTTATTTCTTATACATAAAGCTTTTATATTTTTAGAAGCTCTTAATGACATTGAAATCACCTCAAGCTGATAATATGAAAGAAATAAAAGAACATATTTTGTGACCAGGTATTGTTAATTTTACTTGGGGATTTAATCTCTCACTAGCAATTTGCTTGGCTAATAATACAAGTTAAATCATTTCAAAAAATAATAAATCCTAAAAATAGGCAGTGAAAAGTTATGAAACGACTAAAATGTGAAGAAAATTCATTTGCATTAGTAGCGCATTGGAAACCAGAACGCAATGTGTACTTAAAGGTTGAGATTTAACCACTGGAGAAATCTCGACTATAAAGTTGAAAAAAGAAGGATACAGGAATAAGAAGCCGGATGAAAGGAACGTTAGATGTAGGTTTAGCTCATGTGCAGGCAGCCGAATCAGCTGTCTACCCCTCGGGGACGCGTCTGTCCATCTGCTGTGGTAAATTGATGAGGTATATCCAATTACCTAAGAAACCAATTCTTCCTAATGATTTCCTAATTATAAAACTTCATTTAGACTAGTTTCAATTCATACTTACCTAACTGCTACCTATTTATTCTTAAAACTAGAGCTATTATTGTTGAAATATAATTTTTTATTGTGCCCAAAAAGAACTGACAGTCAGTAATTAATTTTATATTAATACTCTCTTTGAATCAAAAATATGAAATCTTGACCCATATTTGCTAAATTGAGAAGTATTTTATCGTGTAACGGTTCCCTATACTTCTGGGTGATTAGACATGTACACACTTTGGTTAATAAAATGTATTGTCTTGGTCTTAGAACATAATTAAGATATATAAAAAAATTCACCATAAAATCATATTTGGTATTAACCATCCAAGCAAATAATCAAACTGTATATGTGTATTATGAGCTGTGTATGAAAAAATTAACACCTAATTAAAATAAGAAACTAAATGCTAAGATTAAAATATAATGGGCATTCACTATAGTAATTCAAATATTAAAATTTCTTTATATGTAAACCAAAGGAAATGTTTGTACAACCTTTAAATCCGTTTTTTTAATAAATTAATCAATCAATTAGTAAATGATTCACAAAAGAAAGTTTTTGACCAGAGTATATATTGAGTACCCTAGTAAACGTATTAAGAATTTTCAAACGTGCCAGTTTACCATACCAATTATCACAGTTACATCTATGTAAAAGGATTATTAGCAATCACAGTAACACTTATCTTGGAAGAGAGACTGAAGGTGAATTTTTCAGAGGGTGCGGGAGAGGCTATAGGAATGCCTAATGCAGACTTGCCGCAGTGCGTTATTAATATTTAGCATTTTTGCTGGCAAACTTTGATATTAGACCTTTGTTCTGAGAGGGAAATGGGCTTGTGGAAATTGATGCTTTACTTTATTAAATCTTATACTCAGTTTATTTCACCACTTTCTTACCCGAGGTTGTACTTAAATTTATAACTGCACCTATATTTGAAATTTTATTTATTAATTTAATAGTATACTAAGATTTAGTATAAAAATTAATATTATAGTTTTAAAACGGTTGTTAATTTTTAAATTAAATTTGAAACAGTGGGATGGAGAAATTTTTCAATTTTTTTCATGAAACTGTTTCTATAAAGCTTTGTTTGATTCATTAGTTACAAGATAAGTGAAATTTACCCATCGATATTCCTCAATTTCAACTCTAACTTGAGTTCTGCCCCGAAATACAAATTCTTTTATTTAGAAATTAGAAAAACCTAAGTATTCTCATAAGGAAACAGGAATGTTTTTTTTCTATTCTAGGTCAAGGGACCTAGCTGGAATGAATGAACAATAAAACTCTTTACCTACATGGATTGAAAGCATGTTCTTGCTCTACTGCGTACTAATTTAACTCATTCAAAGATTTCAGAATTTTCTTGCTGATCTAGTTGACAAATTGTGCGCGTAATAAGGTTTAACTTAAGGGAGCCGACAGCTAACTTGCATTGTATAAGCATACAATGTAGTCTTTTTAAATATTTCCCGTAAGAAAGAAATGGATATTTATCCGCATTAGGTCTTAGAAAAAATAAGAACAACTTATCTATATGTAGTTATTTTACAAATCACAATGATTAAATAACTTTACTGCAGATTTAAATATATTAAAAAATCGACATTTATTGTTAGCCTTCTTAATTTAGAGCCATTGACTTAAGATTGTATCTCCAATTCGCTGATATAACGCAAGAAGATCTTATTGACACTGCAATTTCATGGTTAGATTTGCAACGAGGGAATGAAACATAGAGAGCCTGAAGCACTCTGGCATTAATAATCCAAGAGAACTAGACCTAATACTAACTTATTTAAATATAAATATCTTGACATTTATTTTACAGGTAGTAACGTGCTGTTCCTGGGTGTCTATTGGAATAAAAGCGAAACATTAGATCTTGCTACATCAAATGTAGTTTCTTTTAGAAGTCATAGACCATCCATATATAAATACTCCTACAAAAATTAAAAACTTAGTAAACAACTAAAACAAGAGTCAGGTCTACATGGTTATATAAAAATGGAAAAGGGTTATAACAATTGACGTAACTGCACTCAAGGGGTAAAGGCAAGCGAATAAAGTTGTATTGAGAATGATCTTCAATAAAGAAATATAAACCTTATTATTTTTTAAAAAATACAGGAACATCTAAGCCAATAATCAGGTCCAGTAGAAGGGTTACAATAGTTGAAACTGTATACATTACTCTATAAATAGAGACAATCGAAGAAATTTCTTTTAGAGCAATAAAAAACCTTACTATTTAAAAATATATGGGGACATGTAGACTAATAATCAGCTTCATTAAAAGGGTTACAACAGGTGCTGAAACTGTACAATACACTCAAGGGTTGAAGACTACAGGTCTAAGTTGTTTTGAGAGTGCTGTTAGCAGTTCACGCACTTCCATTTTTTCAATGACTTACCCTGCTTAAATTTCGTGTAATAACAGGGATTTTTGGACATTTTATATAATTGAGGTTACAAACATTGAACACTGCATTTTGTGAATGAAAAACTATGTAATTCTTCTTTAAGCAACAAAATCCTTTAAGCAAACACAAAAATTAAACAAATACACACGTAGCGTTAAGCTGGGCTCAACTATGGCTAATAACAGAAAAGTATTATTTTATAAAATCTCAAGTGTATACTGGAGTCTCTGGGTGTAGATTGACTGAGCAGATATCAACAATGTCACTACATGGAACACGCGAACTGATCAGCTCATCACAAACATCGTAGAAGGAGACAAACTGAGAAACAAGTCAATATGGACACTTTCCGTGCCACTCAGAACGTCATCTTGGTAAAGGTTGTTAAAGAGACGTGAGATGAAAGTATTCGCCTCACGTCTTTGTTCCTGATCTCAAAGTCCAGGATATCACCGAGTTTTAGGTTTTGATTCTTTTAAATATATAGTTTTTTTGTTTCATAGTTTTTTTCAGTATCTGTAGCTTAGGTAACCAAAATTCAACAGTAGTTTTACTTAGCGTGTGTTCTGCTAATATGCATGAAACCTTAACTATTTTAGTTTGAAAAATATCTGCAACGTTAATTATGTTGGCTTCATTACACTTCATAAGACAAGCTTCAGACTATAACTTTTTAAGCAACTATATACATAATCAGATTTCAAGCGAAATAAAATCATGCAATGTCTTGAATTGTTTTTCTAAAATGCTGAAAGCTTGGCTTTTGACACATCTTGATATTGGTGAATTGACAAATGTTTTGAGCTGAATATTCGATTTTGAGTTTTTTCAAATAGTACACAGATTTCTTAATTTATTTTATTTTACCACTATTACAACTTTTGTTATTTTTCCTTGTAATTAGTATTGGCCAAATTTATAATCAATGTATCAGATTTATTGTGATTATAGGTTAGTGAATGGTAACTTTATCTATTGTATTGTATATTTATGTATACTGTATGTATGTATGTGTATGTGTGTATATGTATGTATATATAAGTGTATATGTATGTGTGCATGTATGTATGTATATGTACTGTTCATAATTATATGCCTCTGGACGTTTTAGACATATGCAGACGTCATGGAGAGCAGCTTGTTGGCTGGAATATTGTTTATTACTAGGAAAGGACTCTTTTTATTTTATTTTGTAAATTGTTTTGTTTTTGTTACGCTGACTAGCTACTGGTTTTTGGTCAGTGTATTTCCTAAGAATGTAAATCGTTTTGTATTTGTCTTGTAAATGGTGGAAATAAAGTATTATTATTATTATTATTTTTACTAATCATAATTCATGTAGGCACAAAGAGCAAAAAGTTCCATTAAACAATCAAGAGGTATTTTTAATTTTTCGCTGACTTTCAAAGTCTCTACTGTGTCGGGAGGTTTGTTCATGTGCTGCGCTATCAAAGCTCTAGAATAAAACATCTGGTATGAGATGACGAATTCAACTTTCTTTAATGCGCAGTATCATGTTGATACCGATAGTTTGTAATTGCATGGGGCAAGCAATCTTATTACCTAAATTTAAAGTGCTTATTTCAACTTAGTATATATTGTAGAATGTTATTTAAGTTTGTAGTTGATTATATTATCTTATGTCTTCATTGAATTTGTTTTTATATAATATGCATTAATATTTAATTTAAGAAGCCCTAACAATCCTATGATAGTTTATTAGATATCTATTAAAAAAATTGAAAACGAAATATTTATTATTATTGTTAATTAACTAAACAGTGAAATTTAGATTTGACTGCAACTGCTGCAGATTCGTGCATTGATATTATTTTATACAAAGCTAATAAAATTGTATTACTGACCGAAACAATTTTCAATTTGTACTCAAGATACAAAATACTCAATAAAAATTTAGTCTTGTTCATCTAGTTTTAAAAATAATTACGTTCGTCATTAAACATGGATCAACGTGTAGCTATAATAATTTGTATATAACGTTCTGGACTGCTGAAGATTGCAGAGCCTAAAGTAAAATTATAAGAATGATTTTGTTCAAATAAAGTAGTTTAAATGAATATACCATATGAGACTTCCATATTAAACAAATGGGAGATAATTAAACAAATATCGTCCAACCCTTAAAGCAAATGAAATAAAAAATTATTATTTAAAAACCGAATATGTAAAATTTGTAACTTATAAATATGAGTGACTAAGCAGAAATTGTATTTATAATTATAAAAAAAACTGTTAAACCTTTTTAATAATAAAATGATACTATCGGCAAGAGCTGCATCATTACAAAAGCTTTGTTCTGATTTCTGATTATGAAATAAAAGATACTTTAAAGCATATTTCCCTTAACAGTGGAAACTCGTTTTATCCATTAAGAATGACTTCCGTTGCCTTAACTCATGTTTACGTTTTATTAGAACCATAAATATGAATGTCGGCTGTTCGAAAGTTTGGCGTTTCACTTTTTACTTTCATACGGAATTGTTTTATTATTTCCTTGTGTTTTTGCTTTTTGTATGACTAGAACGAAATTCAAGTTTTATTTAAACGAAACGAAAATAAAATAAATAAAATTCCATTTAGAGGTTGCTTACTTATGGAGATTCGACCCATGTTAATTTACGATTTAACAGTAATCAGCCATTATAATAATAATACATTTAAGTTTATCAATGACCAAACACAAACTTTTTTTAACTCGTATTTTAGTGCAATCTTGCTCTGCAAAATGTGTTCAGTATTCAGACATTTAAATTTTGTAAACTATGAGTCACTTTGAAGAAATACAAGTAATTGATATTATATCACGTACGATCTAGAATGGTATTTCCTCTAATAAAATATACAGTTTATGGGCCGGCTATCATAAATGCTAAATATGATCAGGTATTTGTATAATTTGGATGGAACTGGCCCATTTATTTCGTTTACCAAGTATCATAATTTTACGAACATCAATAATATTATGAACTATGGCAAAAGCGGTCTGGTATATCTTAAAGAACAAACTTTTTTTTAGTTTTTATTTGACTAAAATGGTAAATTCAATAGATATGGATGATTCATCGTTAAAAACATATCTTATGACCACATAGTTTTGAATAAATATGTATTTATATTATATGAAACAAATTTCAATCACATTTATTTACTGCTTTCGGAGCCAAAAGATAAAATTTATATGATTAAAACGTTTACAACCAATTTAATCATATAAAATAGACCATCAATTTAACCATATCAAATAGACACATAGATATTAATAATAAACTAAGTTGTGTAAGGATTAATTAATATATTAATAAGACATTTAAAAATATTTATATGTGCATTGTATAACATTTTTAATAACAGGATTTAGATACGTTACGTCAACTTAATAATAAAGAAACAGATTCTATCACAATAGAAACATTCTAAATATATTGTTATTATTGATAATATATGCTATCCAAAATTGGAAATTTATCGTAACTACATCAGGCAACAACTTATCTCCCAATTTTGCAGCTATGCATATAATCTTGGTTCATCTTATAATCCATAACGTAAACTGTCCCTTACCGGACATTTCTAACTGAAAACAAAAAGAAATATCCTATATGTAATAAAACTGGCAATTAAGGGAAATTAGAGAAGCGAAAATTTCTGGCACATTTATTTTAGCACTGCATTGACCTTGAGAATTTTCTTAAAATGAGTACTCCATTTAGCTAAATGTCTAGTCCAATTAATTAATATCTTTCAAGTTCGATAACATAGGGCAGTACCAGCTGCAAATTACAATTTTACAAGTTCCATGGCTTCTTCGTCATGCTGGCGAATTGCGAATGAACGAAAACAGGATCGTGCAAACTGGATTAACATATAACCCCATGCTGCTTTGACATAGATCGTTCGCGAGTCACCCATATGGGATCGTTACTCAAGTGACTATGTCACAAAGAGATCGGTTATCCTTCAGGTATTCGTTGTTCAAATGACTCAGGCCAATGAATCAGCAAACTTATGAGCCTAACCTAATAAAGCTACGAGCGTAATTTCTTGTCGATGTTTGCACTTCGGCACTTCAGGTTATACGTAAGTTTGTGTAGAAGTAGCATATTTCAGGTATAACACACACCCTAGGACAGAATGGTAAGTAAATACCTATGTTTATATAAACAGTTACACGGACAAATCATTGCCATCCACCGTCGTTATCAGATGTTATAGAAATACCTGCAAAATTTCAGATCTCTCATGAGGCTATTTTTTCTTCATTACAATGTGCATTACGTGAAGTTTAGAAGGAAAGACGCATTTGTAGGAAAAACGAAAAAAATACACCGAACTGTAAATTAAATGAACAAAATAAAAATTCTAGTCTAGTACAATAAGAAGTAATAGATAGCAGGAGACTCGTTGCCAACACCATGACCGGAGTGTAACTCAATGTAATGTTAGGTACGTGTGGTGCCGGACCTCCTTTACGTGAATCACAGTTGTGCCGTTCTACGTCTACAGCGATGTGTGCATTACTGATATACAACAATTATTTATGTGCTAATAAAATGAATAACACTACGATTAGCCCGAATATAGTGAGATTTAGATGGTGTATCTGAATCTCTCCTTGTACACTTAGAATCAATCAATGTTTTACGTTTATAAAAAAATTTTTAGCAAACTAGCACTTACCCACGGCTTTGCCCGCAATTTCTTGTTGAATGAGTGGTAAGTGGTAAGATAAACATTCTAGAGATTAATGGCAAATTAAAAGTATTCAATCTCCTGAACCATTACCGAAAAGTATAGATTTTAGGGTCTATTGATTTTAGACCGTTATCTGAGAAACAAATATTGTATATAGTCTGCCAACTAAACACTACAGTACATTGACTTTCTCTGTTTATGGTGTATTTCATTGAGTACCTCTAACGAATTCACTAATGGCTGACCTATTTCACACATATATGGAGAAATCCTATTATTTTAAGAATGGAGTTGTATAACATTTTAGCAGGTATTTTTTAAGTTCTATGATCTACGAAACGGAAGAAGGCATATATCAAATATACACTATTCAGTTTAACGTGATACGTTTAAAAATATTGTATTAATAACAAACTAAGTTTAAATACTTTCAGGTACGTTTCTACAAAGAAATAAAACAAATAAAGGAAAAGAAATTTGATTATCTCAAATCGTAAAGCTGATACAGTACAGAAAATGCTCTCGATTTCCAATCCTTGTTGGCTTTTTTCTCTTGGTTTAGTCTAGGTATTATAATTATTATTATTATATTATATTATATTATAATTATTATAACAACGTGCATATACCTAATCAGTAGTGTATACCTCATCAGTGGAAAACTGTATGATTTTCTGTCATAAATTTGCTATTACTGAGGTATTTGTTTTTTTAGTTGTACAAATTGTATATCTAAAGTGGTTTTGGGGCGTAATGTTTTGTGTTGATTGCTGTTTACCCTTTTCGTTTTTCCTTAGAAATAAGGCTTTAAAGAGGCGATATGCAAATGTCAGGCTGTCAGGCTTTTGTTGGTTCGGTCCAGGTTCTTGTAGTATTTGTCTCCATGTTACAATTTGCTCGCAGTGTAAACCGCGTCATGGCGGCAGTACGAGTTTCGTTTCGTTTTTGTGAAGCGAATTACTTTCAAGAAATTTAATTAAATTTAAGTATTAAGTATTAAAAATTAGACAGAAACTAAAAAAAGAACAATTAACATATAATGAAGCCAAAACGTTTATTAAAGTACCGCACTTTTATGTTAAGGTGATCAGAAATGTATTAGAATTCGTTAGAATTGAATGAAGGAGAATTTTAATTTAATTTATTGATCTTTATTATTTTGCAGCGATATGATATCACTGTTCCATGTGTCAAGAGATTATTTTGGAGTGGGAAGCTACAGTATGAAAAGTCTTTTCATATAATTTTGGATATTTTTACTATATAATTCATTTGTTCTTTGTCTTAACACAAGGCTTCATCATAAAGCTTTTTTTGCCACCCAACTACATCCCAAATATATGGGCTAGTAGTGTTTATTTAAAAAACCCTAGGCCTCCAACCCAATCGCAGTATGATTTAACAAGTCGGATGTTTTAATTGTTTGAAACGAACGTACTGCTTACATAAGACCATTCAGTTTGTAAGGCTAAAAAGTAACAACAATCTAACCATCAAAATCAATCACGTAAGTGAAAATAGTGCAATAATTGGTCAGTTTGCCCTTATGTTCCTCTTATAATAATTATGCAACAGTGGAGGTATCATTTGCAATAATAAGTTGTATTGAGTAATACAAAATACAATAAATATAGAAGGAATAAGAATTTAAAGTTAATTAATTATTCATAATACTAATAAGTTTCACATTTTATGAACATTTTGAAGAGGTATTAGTTCAATTGAAATGGTCTTATTTATTATAAAATACAAACTAGTTGCATTTTAAAGAAATCAAATGAATTAAAACAAACTATGCAACGCAAATGACCTAATAGTATTGTTGTTACAATAATATGTAATAAAAAATTCCCATAGCAAGAGTTATCGCATAGAAGGACAGACATTTGAAACACCCCTGGATAAATACATTTATAAAGAAATTAAATCAATTTGAACTACAAACTGAGCCATGGCTTTTTAATTTTTGATATAATAACACATGTAGCCCAAAGTATTACAATGTCATTTGATTTCGATTAATAAAATTTCGCATATAATCTCAGCGAAACCTAGTAACAAGACACGTATTGTGGAATTCTCCTACCCTTTATTCTAAGGTTTAATATTTTATAAGACTTCAAAATATTTTCATTGAAATAAGGTACATGGAATAAGTACTTAAGATTTAAGGGGGTTCGGTAGGCCCTATCCTTACAATGCTCTATTCCTATATTTTTATGTACCTTCTTCTCAGGAACAACTGGTTCGATTACAGTACAATTTTTATGTGTTATTTTTTAGGTCCTTATCATGAAATAGAGAGCAAAACATTTTGGTTTTTAAGAAAATTTCATTAAAAAAAGAATTTTTTTTTAAAAATACATGTTTTTTTTGAAAAAATTGTATGTTATTTATTGTTTTGCGTAATTATTAAAGATTTTTTTTTACAATATTACGCGCTTAAAATGTGTATATTGGTGGCATGTACAAGTGGTTTTTTTTTCATAATGATCCATCTAATACTTCCTGAGATAAAGGTACATAAGTAAGAAAAAAATTAAATTCCGGGAAATCAACGTTAAAAGTTAAAATATACATTTGGTCTTACTTGGTAATATGTAACTGAAGTTAATGGCATCCTGCTTCCATAACTGGGATCATCAGGATCCTCCAAATCTTTCCCATTCATCTTCCAACTTCCTTTTAGCACTTTCACGGGATTGTCTGCTTCTTTTTGCAACTTCCGAGATCATGCGCTGAGCCCTTTTTTAGCCGGGATATATCTTTATTTTTCATAGCATCACAAAAATTCTGCCCGACAATCAATCCCCAGTTTCTTAAATACCATACACCTTGCTATGTTTCCTTTATTAAAAGTATTGATGGCATCATATACACCTAAGTGAAGTGTGTGAATGCTTACAAACACGGTTTTCGGTAGGCGAGTCCAAATTATTTGGTTCACAGACTCATTGGGATTCTGTGATTTACCATGTAAGCACTTTTTTAGAAGGTCAGGAGCACTAAGATCTTTGAAAATAGGTTTTAGCCTCTCCATTATGGCAAGTGGTAGGTGAAAATGTTTTTTCATGATCATATTTTCATTTTGGACCAATGATTTTTGATATTTACACCAACTATCACTTCCTTTCGGGCAAAGTCCATGTTGAGGATTAGAGTTACTTGATAGTAAATGGTAGTATTCTGCCCATATAGCTTGCTTCATGTCATTCAAATTACCTATATTTTCTGCGTATGGCTAATCCGTAGTATTTCTGAATTGATAATATAGCAGCATATGTTAGTCGGTTGCGACCGCCTAAGGTTTTTCCATCAATTTGTTTTGCCTTACCTTCTTTTAGTTTTAATGTCCTTAGGCGTGTGCCCATACGCTTTTGGACATGTCCAATGCACTCTAATTTTGTAACTGGACAGTCATTACCATAAGGCATGCTTTCTAATACACTAGCAAACCCTTTAGAGTCGCCCGTCTCCAAGATATTCAATATAGCGAACATCATAAGTTGGAACGGACCGTTGAAATATTTTACAGGCTCCTACCACTTCCATACCCCCACTTACTCCTTGGTAATTAGCACTGCAATTATCATCATGATGGCCAGTAAACTTGCCTCTACAACGTCAGTACTTAGACAGTATGACGGCATCTACAACTTTACCAGTATCAACACTTGTAGCAGTTACAACGCCATTTTGAGATGTATGTCCACGCTTTTGCCAAGTGCCGTCGATGGCAACACACAAATCCATATTTCCATCATTTATTTTCACTGCTTCTTCTACAGCCTCTTTCATAAATGAAAAACATATATCCTCAGCTGTAGACCCTAGAACTCTAATGTATTCACTAAACTTTGTAGGAGGTTTAGGCAAGTTTAGCACGCCGCAAAGAGTTTCACAAGCGACCTGGCCCCTTCCAATAGTACGCATACCGTACACTAACCTAACATTTAGGTCATACATTTTTATTGTGTGATGGGTTATCAGGTAAAGTACAGCAATTTTCATATGAAGCTAATGTCTTTGTACTACAACCTGAACATGTAAAATCACCTGAAAAGAAAAGTCCAACACGCCTACCGACTTTGAAATCAATTGCTTCATGGCAATGTTTACAAACTGCTATATTAGAAATTATTTTCAACAAACTATTCAAATCAACTATTTCATAGGCTAGACTAGGCTCACCATCAACAATAGATTGGTAGTTATTGGAAATATTTCCTAGTTTTGCTTTTGAAGCACTAACTGGTTCATCTAGACTAGTCATATTTTCCAAAACATCAGCATTAGGACTATGCCTAATTTCAGTTTTCTACTGTCTTCTTACAAAAATACTCGTTTCCTTTTTCTTGAAAACACTAGTACTCCTAGGCATTTTGAATAATATATTCTTCTAAAACACTAGAACACAACACTTTAGAAAAATAATTGTAATGTGTATTTACTTTTGAGTTTTCACAATAAAGAATAAACTCATGAATGTAAAACAAACAATGTTTTCTTACTTCTCTTGTCTGCTGTTTATTGGCACAATACTTCAGGTTTAGCCAACCATTGAAAGAAAAACAACTGTTTCTGGATGCTAGTTATTATAACAAATAAATTAATAGTATTGTCGTTACCATAGATACAATTCTGGTAAAATTGCAGCTGTGCAGACAATATGTTGTATATATTTTTTTAAATACTTCCCATTGTCAGAATTAAATAATTTTTATGTCAAAATGTTCAGAAAACAACACATAAAAATAAATTGAAATAAAAAAAATTTATAATTTTTTAATTTTTAACCTACCGAACCCCCTTAAGAAGATTTTATTCCTTCCACATGCCATAAAAAGTACTAGAGCGAAAACAACCAGAGATACAAATTTCATTGATTATATCTCTGTACATATAAATTACGCTGTTACGAGAAAATTCCTTGGTGTCATTAACTGAATGGATTATAAAGCAGTTAGCCAGATATTTCAGAATGTACATTTCTCAGACATTCTGGTTACACGGCACTTTATAGAAATCACAGCCAAGGAATATACAGGATAGCCACTCATGAACTTTAGGTAAAGGAAGTTTGTAAATCTAACTCCATGATTTATGCGTAATTGAGTTTTATATAATGGATGTGGGAACTTGAAAGGGGCCAATATACAGGTCTATGCTGTATTCCTTTACCATTACTTGTATTTAAATTAATATTATTTTAATAAGCAGGTAAGGACATTTTCCGTAAATTTAATACTATTTCAAAATAAATGAAAACCTCTTAAACTTGCTTGAGCCCAATAATATCTGCAAATAAATTGTTCCTCTTTTACCTAAGTTGTTTATTTGAATTACTTTAAACTATTATTTCCTAATATATTTTTCTAAGTAACGGTTATAATCTCCATGCAACGAAGCCAAAGCTGTAAGTCACGTTCACCAGATAAAATATTTAAACTAAAGAAATGTTAATAATAGAAAAACTCTCAATAGCGATTACAATTTTATATTTTTACCTCCCAAAAACAAATTTAATCAAAATAAAAAATCAATCTGCAATTATAAAACAAACAAAGTGTTAAGGATTAAGGGATGATGATGTTAACCGTGGTTATTATCATTATTATTATTGTTCGGTGTACTACTTTTTAGTGAATTAAAAACATGGGATTACAATCAAAACGAAATTTTGAAAATTATGGTACAATGAAATACTTACCCTAAATACCGAATAGAACATTGACTATAAATAATAAAAATTCACAATGTTTGTTATTTTTCCAATATTTTTCGGAGCGTCTATAAATAATGTAATACCAATATTTACCGATGACTATAATATAATTTACCAAAATAGTAGAGTTTGGTTTTTTGTAAACGAAAAAATCTAACTGATATTTTCGAATAAAATAATTTGATGTTTGTAGTAATAAAATTAATATTCCAATGTCATTGAACAATATTTTACAGTGAATAATGGATCATTCTATCGTATCTGTAATATATTATGCCAGTGTCCCCTAGAAAAAATATTAAGCAAGTAAAGCATATAAATGAATACCTATAATAAATACATATATTCAGTTAATACAATAAGATGGCGCATAACACAAGTAAATGGGTTATATTAGGTGAATTTTGGCTGGAATCTTGGCCAGACTATAGGAGTCGTCTGAGACAGTCTCAGATACCACATGCTGCAATAAAATGAAGATGAACTGTAGCCAAATTTAACATTAAAACTGAATCAATCCTTTCAACCATAATAATAATAATAATAATAACCTTTATTGCGTCAAACAATTATTACATTGCATGCATGCGTCAAGTACATTCATAATAATATACAGTTCCATTGCAGTTATTTCTATTTAATTTTAATAACAGAACTGGGGGTTTATTTTTATTCGTGTTTTTCAATAGTTTTCAATAATTTTTAATCCCAGCAACTCAACATGAACTCTTCAACGGAGTAAAACGCCTTTGACACCAGGAGGTGTTTTAATCGAGATTTGAATAGTTTAGAATCAATGAGATGTTTTTATTCCCTCAGGCAGCTTGTTTATCAGTTTCACACCAACTTGGGACGGCAAGTGTTTCAAATGCACCTCGTTCTATGTTGAACAATCCGAAAGTTGTCCCTGCCTCTTGTCTCGTATTGGTGGACGTCACTGCCTTGGATCAACTCGCATTTAAGTCGACAGTATAGAACGACGTCGAGAATATAGAGACAGGGTAAAGTTAACAATCCAAGCTCTCTGAAGGCATCTTTGCACGACTCTCTGAAATTCAATTTGTAAATAATTCTGATAGCTTTCTTTTGAGCTCTAAATACTCTTTCGAATTTGTATTTAGAACAGCTGCCCCACAATCTTAAGCCGTAAGACAAATATGGATGTATCAGGCCAAAGTAGGCAGTTTTTAATACATCAATAGAACAGAATTTTGCAAGGTTACGCAAAACATAAATGCCAGAAGCAACCTTGGAGCAGAATGCTGTCAATGTGAAAGTCCCCATGTCAGTCCTCGATCAAGGTACATTCCAAGGAACTTAACGGATTCGGCCTCTTCCAAGAGAACATCGTCCATCATTACTGCGGGACGATACTCCTGTTCTTGTCGATGCCGAAGGCAAAAATTTATTGAGTTTGATTTTGAGCTGTTTGTTTTCAGATTGAGTCTTGAGAAATGTTCGATGCATGAATTTAAATCGATAAATGATTTCACTTCAAGATCAGTTTTATATTTCGATTTAATACAGAGAGTCGTGTCATCAGCATATTGAATCACCTTTCCATTCTGGATTGATGTATTCAACTTGTTGACATAAATAAGGAAGAGAACTGGCCCTAATATTGATCCTGAGGGACACCATAGGGCATTTTGAATCCTATTAGACAGAGCATTCGCAATCCGTACGCATTGTTCTCTATCTTTAAGATACGACGAGAGCCAATCGTACGGCAAACCCCTAATACCACTAGTCCATAACTGGTGCAGCAGTGTCGCATGATGCACACAGTCAAAGGCTTTGGAGAGGTCGAGAAATATGCTCATAACACGTTCTCTTTTCTCCAGCCATCGACAACATTATGAATAAGTTCAGTTACGGCATCGATGGTTGATTTGTCTTTCCTAAACCCGAACTGTTCGGGACAGAGAATTTCGAAGCGGTCATGGAATTTTTCAAGCTGATTGAGGAAAGCTTTCTCAAAAACTTTGCTAAGAAACTGGGAGGATAGAAATTGGACGATAGTTTGCTAGAGGAGCAAGGATCATCTTTTTTGTAAACTGGAATCACAGTGGATATCTTCAGTACGGACGGAAAGACACCCTGTGCAAACGAGAGATTGATTAATTTTGTGAGTGGTGTCAAAATATGCTTAAAAGCACTTTTTGATTAACCACACAGACATTCCATTAATGTCACAAGATCTCTTAGGTTTGAGATCCTGCATGATACGGGCCACCTCCACCTCACTCACAGGACGAAGGAACATGGACGAGGCCGATCTAGTCAATAACCCTCCGCAGGGTATATTCTGATTCAAAAAACTGTCTGTTCCAGCAACAGTTGAAAAGAAATCATTAAACGCAATTGCCACTTTTAAATGGATCATCAATAATTTTATTATTATTAATTTTAAGTTTCGGAATTGAAAATTTTGAAGTGTTTTGTTGTTTTGTGTTTAGGTTAATTATATTCCAGGCGCTTTTTGAAAGATTATCGGATTGTTTTTAGTTGGTTTTCAACGTCTCGTGCCTTGGCGTTTCTTATGGCTTTTGCGGTAATCCTTTTTGAAATTTCGAAAAAAAGCGTTTGAAATCCTCATTTTCAGATTTAACATATATTGAATGATAAAATTTTAGTCTTTCTCTTGAATCGAGTATACCCTGAGTAATCCAGGTATTACTCTTTTTCTTATTACGTTTCTTTAAAATTTTTAAATGGACAAGTCAAATTTAGGCAGTGAGTTAAACAGTCGAAAAACGCGTTAAAGGCATCTTCTACCCGCTCAAAGCGATCCAGAAATTCCCATGATGTTTTCATTAGAAACTTCTTAAAAAGCTCTATGTTTGCCGGCATTAGATCCCGTTTTCTTTTTTATTGACGGAGTTTCAAATTTTGGGTTATGGTGTAATATTACGGCTTCCTGTGCGTAGTGGTCTGAGATGGCCGCATCTATGACAGAAACAGAACAGTCTATTACGTTAGTAATGACGTTGTCGATGGCTGTACTCGACGAAGCGGTCACTCGAGTTGGCGAGTTCACGGACCAAAATTAAAGCCGAAAGAACTGAGAATATCCCGTAGTCGCTGGGTCAGAGGGTTGGTGTGGTCTAACACATCGATGTTGAAGTCACCGGTAATGATGAACTTCAACGATTTTGAATTGAGAAAATTTAGTAAAGTTTCAAACTTTTCAAAAAAAGTTTTCGTTACATCCATTTGGGGATTTATATAAGCCAATCACTGTAATTTTGTCCGCGGAATTTGTATCAATTTTAATTCCCCCCACCTCAAAGTCTAGATCACAGCAGTAATCCATCCTGAAGGGTTGAAATTTCAATCGTGATTTGACAAAAATTGCCACACACCACCTCCCTTTAAAATTTGTTCGGTTGAAAAAATTGTAGCCAATTCATAATTGTCAATTCTGAACATAGAAACGGTCTCAGCCGTGAAGCCATGTTCAGAAACAACAAATATGTCGGGGTGCAGCTCTTTCTGCCATTAGCATTAGCTCATCAACTTTATTGGTGGCAGACTGCGCATTTTGATGCACGACAGAAACTGCACGAGTTAAATTTGGAATTTTGTGAATTTGATTTTGTTTTGCTTGTCGTTTTTTGTCTGGTTTTCTGAACTTATTGTACCCCAATTCTGTTATTTTTATTTTGTTTTTTGACACTTTAGAGGAAAGCAGTTTTTTTGCTCCGTTGTGTCTGTGATGGTGCTTGATGGGCCGACTTGCCACACCGGTGAGCGGCATTTTACTGCTTCCGCAAAGGATTCATACAGGAGTGTGCGGGGCTCAGATGCGGCTGGTGGCTGCAAGGCAGTCGATAGTGGTGCAGTTGGAAACTCAAGGGCTTGATCTGTCTTCCGCCCATTATTTTGAACTCCTCTGGCTGTGACGGGTGGTTGGGGACGTCTCTCGAGAAGCGGTAGAGTCCATTTTCCGCAGGCACTCTATTAATTCCTGGGCCAGCAGATGCTTCGTGTTCCTCTTTAGATGCATCCCATGTTGTGTAAAAGCTACGTTATGTGTATAAAACAATCTTATCTTACTTATATATATATATATATATATATATATATATATATATATATATACGTTAAATTGTATAAATGGCAATAGCCTTATTTAATTTCAATAAACATTGAATCACAAAAGGTACTTGCTCCGCCGTGAGTCGAACCCGTATCTCTCACTTGCCGGGTGAATGTGTTACCATTACACCACAGAGCGCTTACTTTTTCCGATTCAATTATTTTGTATTTGGCCGTATCTGTCACATATGCGTTTAAATAAGCAAACTAACATATGATCGGAAGACCAAACACCTGTCAAACGACTTTTATTTACGTTAAATTGTATAAATGGCAATAGCCTTATTTAATTTCAATAAACATTGAATCACAAAAAGTACTTGCTCCGCCAGGAGTCGGGTATATATATATATATATATATATATATATATATATATATATATATATATATATATAGTAGTTATTAAATTAAAATACTTTCGAATTGAATTTAGGAAATTTAAGGTCAAAAATAAAGCTATGGTAAATTGTTCATAAGCGAAGACTTTCCAAAATAGTATTTCTACCCTCAATTGTGTGTGTAGGACTTTTTTAAAGTTATCTTTACGGTATAAAGCGTAATTGTTTTTCATTAATAACTTTTAAAGGAAATAAAACTTAGTAAGTATAGGTAACAAATAAATAGAGTGTAGAATATAACTTTAAGACGTACCAAACTAAGTGATCTTATCTAGAGAATGTAGTAGCTTACAGGAGACAGCACAATCCCTGGGGCAGCGTCAAGACACAAAGCCCTCACAACAATGGTCGGTGTAGTCCTCGATGTAAATCTCCACTTGTGTTGAATAAAGCTGAAACAAGCATTATTGTGTTATTAAACTGCTTCCAAATCAGGAAATGTGGCAACTGATGAAAGAATAAAAATATGAAGTGAGCTACTCCCTTCTATTTTTATAAAGTTGCGTACTTCCATTTTTAAGTAAATTTTAAAAGATAATGTTGAACTGGTATATCAATCTCTTTATGCATTGTATTTACACGTTTAAACTTTGTGTTTAATGAAATAACCTGAACATCTGATCAGGTTGTAATTTAAACCGGGTGAATCGCAATTAAATTTAACTACCACTGGTAATTTAACCTAACATCACTGAATCATTTTAAACACAGGTAAAAATAATCCTTCAAAAATAGCCACTTTCAAATATATCTTAATAATATATTTTCATTGGATTTTAATTAACTAATGTAAAGTTATTGATACATGTATACAATTTAAAGTTTGAAAATAAGGTATAATAAACTTAAACTTGTTTAAATCATATTGTTGTAGTTAATTTTAACTGGCAATCCATAACAAAATACACAAGAATTGTGACAAAAAATGCAAAATATATGTTTACATATGTTACAGTGGTGTTTATAGTTAGGAGTGGTACTACGACATTTAACCTTGACAACTATTCCAAAATAATAACGTGACGTTTTAGATTATTCTAATATAATCTAAAAACGATTTTGTAGACATTACTTTATCAAATGTAATCAAAAGTAATGCAAGGCCTTTTTTACTCTTACATGTCTAAATACATCTGACCTTGAATTTACCTTGTCTCTTGGCTACCTTCTGGCTAAAACTTTACGTGCTTTACCAATACTGATAACGGGATTTTCTCCCCTCTTACACACTCGTTCTCTAATTTTGGATTCATTTTAGTGCTTTTAACAATACTACTAATAAAACCCATTCCTCCATTTTTCGTGTTTAATTAAATCTATCTGATCCTAGAATCAAATTGTCTCTAAGTACCATTGCAGTTGAATACTGAACGTAATTGCGTTGTTCTTGTCCAACATCAATTCTATAGTCCATCAGCAAAGTAATAAACTTTTGCTTTAATCATTGAATATTTGTAGTTGGAAATGAATTTTTTGTTTTTGTTTTTCTTCATAGAATTACATATATTACGGTAAATTTTTGTTTTAAATACATAAATATTGAAAGCTATTAATAAACTTACTTTTAAATTGGTTTAGCATGTTATATTAAGTATTTTAATTCTTTGATTTCTTTACGATATGTTTTACCCCGATATTGTCATTAGTCGAATGACATTCTTCCCTAAATATAAGTGAAACGTCGGTTTTCGTTGTACTCAATTTAGGTTCAACTGGATTGCATGCATCCATGAGTAGTATACTTTGGCCGTTCCTGGGACAAAGCACCCGAGACCGGTTCTGGGACAAACCGTGTGAGACCGAATCTGGGACAGAATTTTTTAGAGAGCGACTAAGAGTGTGAGTATGGGTAGTCAGAACCGCGCCGCGCGAATCACCACGCATGTCATCGCTGTCCCGTCACCGCGCAGACACCACGCGTTGTTACTGTAAGTATACAAGCAATTGGCACGCGCCTCGTCAGCACCGCGCCGCGCGACTGCTGAACCGTCACCACCACCACGCTGTGTGAGACACCGCGTGTTGTTTCTATAAGTATACAAACAATCGTTACGCGCCTCGTCACTGTCCAGTCACCGCCGCGCCCGCGAGACACCGCACCTTTTAAATTACTAGTTTGGTATACTGTAAGTGTATTGTGGATAGTATCAGGAATTAATGAAGCAGAAAAGTCGGAAAGAAATCCTGCTTCGAGCATTAGAGGTTCATAAACCTGTGGTTAAGCGATTCCCTAAGAGAAAAATTGTAACTTTGGGTATTGATGATTTGTGGGCTGCAGACCTTCTTGTAATGATTAGGTTTTCAAAGGAAAATGATGGATTCAGATACATACTTAATGTAATTGATACGTTTTCAAAATATGCGTGGTCAGAACCATTAAAAACTAAAAGCTCACAAGAGGTTACTAAATCGTTTGGTAAAATATTAAGAAGAGCGAAATTGGTTGGTCACAAACCGTTTCCATAGAACTCTCAATGAAAAAATGAAAGTGCACTTTGAAATTCAAAACTATTTTAGATGGGTGTCACATTTACAGAAGCTTCTACGTCAATATAACAGTAAATTTCATAGCACTATAAAGATGAGCCCATCAGAAGTGAATTCAAGCAATGAACAAACTTTAAGAACCATGTACGCAAACACTGGACGATGTCTAGTATTCAGACCCAGACTTTCGGTTGGAGACCGCGTAAGAATTACTATAAAGAAAGATGTATTTGGAAATAAATACCGCAGAAATTGGACAAGAGAAATTTTTCGGATTGTGGCTGTCAACAAAACTTGCCCTGTTACCTACAAAATCGCAGACCAGTCTGGTGAGGAAATAATAGGATCGTTTTATGAAAAAGAGTTACAAAAAACTATGTTCTAGTTCAGAGTCAAATGTATTAATAATGCTCTCATCCTTCCTTCCACTCATCCCACACACCCACCCTCTTCCTACTCCTCTTCTTATTCTCATCCATCCATACCTCATCCTTTTCCATCGTCAATCGCCCATACAGTAAGAGAGTAGCCAGCTCTATAATAATGGCGTTTTCTCCTGCTAGCAAGCAAACAGCATTTCTCAATGCTACGGATGGTCTTCGAAGATCATCAGTCAAGAAATGTCCGAATTGTGGATCAGAGGTTACTGCATCTAACCTATCCCGCCACCAAAAAACAAAGAAGTGTATGTCAGTGTCAAATCCACCAGCTTATGCTTCTTCCAACGGATTCAATGAAAAACCTCCTTCGATGAAACAAGTATGTTCAAGATGTGGTGCTGAAGTCAGGAACTCCTCCATGTCCCGCCATAAAAAAACAAAGAAATGCATGTCCACGTTAGACAGACAAACTCCGGATTTTGATATGTCTATGTTGGAAAACTACGCTGATGCTGTGAGTGACAATCAATTCCAGAACGTGATTGCTGATTTTGATATGTCTATGTTGCCAGAGTCCTATTCAAATCTCAGTCCTGAAGAACAAGACGCGATTGCTGATTTTGATATGTCTATGTTGCCAGAGTCCTATTCAAATCTCAGACCTGAAGAACAAGACGCGATTGCTGATTTTGATTTGTCTATGTTAGACACTTCAGATTTCTATTCCAAAATTAGAGCTATAATTGGTCCATCTACAGCTGACGCTCCAAAGTTTGAACCACCAGTAAAAAGGATACACTCCGATTCATCGAAAATTATATCAATACTTGGTCCACCACCATTTGAAGTTCTGGATAAGTCAGACTATTCACTGCATATACCATATAGTCCTGTATACCATTCACCACTACATATCCCAGAGAGTGCAACATACAACGTGCTTAGTCCGACCGATGTACGTGCTCAAATAAAACCCCAGAAGAAACCATGTCCAAAATGCAGTAAGGAAATAACGGTTTCCAACATGGCTCGCCATCAAAAATCTCAGAAATGTGCCAACAACCAGCATGGTATGACATATAACGAACGTCTGAAAAAGATGGAAATCAAACCAGCTCCTAAAAGTAAAATGTGTTGGATTTGTGAAACACCAATAGAGTCATCCAACTGGAACCGTCACAAACAATCGAAACGCCATATCCGTTTGTCAGCACTTCATGAAGGTCCTCGATACAGGAGTGAAATATTACCCATTACGAGACTGACACCAAGACTGCCGGCACCCACTCCAGACATCAACATGCTGGTAAAGAAATACCCAAAACGACCAAGGGAAGTCAAACAAGTACCGAAGGTCAATACAAACGATATAGCTCTTGAAGCGATGATCCGAAAACCGAATAGACCACAAAAGATTCCTACAGGTGTGAAAAAGATTATTAGTGAGACACCGACTAGTACAATTAATAGTGAGAATTCGATTAGCCCTACCATGGAAGAGAGACAGCTTCTGTCTGAAACAGAATCACCTTCAACCACTCATCTGGTTCCGGTACGTACTCCAGAGGAGTCGCAGACAATACTTGATGAAATATCAGAAGTCCAGTCGGCATTCACGGGAAGATTGAAAACGTATGTGATTATGAACAAACGTGTGATCAAAGATCCAAAAATGTTTCTTGAGATATGCAAACCACTCGTTGTTGAAAAACTTCAGGAAGCTGTAAAAGAAAAAAGATCTTAAGGTAAACATGGTTTATCATGCTGAATTCAAGATAATAATAAACGATGTGGAGGTGACTCAAGTCATGAACTTTAAAACGAAAAATGAAATTCTTTACTCGACAACGTCTCTGTCTGACTATTATAACTCAGCAAAACTTAAGATGTTGGTTGAGATGGAGAAGTTTGAGGCAAACGGTTCTCAATGGTCACTAAAAAGTGTGAAAGACTTGGAGATCAGAGTCAACCGATACGTTCCTTTTCACGGATCCAGCTATGTGGTTCTACCAAAACAGATTCAATCCAAAAAGGCTGTTATTAATGTAAAAAACGATGATCAGAAATGTTTTATGTGGTCTATTCTGGCAGCTTTACATCCAGTTAAGGTTCATCCAGAAAGAATCAGCAATTACGAACCTTTCAAACGAGAGCTGCTTCATGCACTAGCAACTTGCGAATGCCCCATGAAACTTGATGATATAGCAAAGTTTGAAAGACGTAGTGGAATTTCTGTTAATGTCTATGCTTATGATGACAAGTTCGATATATTCCCGCTGAGAATAACTGATAACGAGATGGAAAAACATGTTAATCTACTGTTTATCAGAGAAAAAACAAACACTCACTACTGCTGGATCAAAGATATGTCCCGTTTGGTTAGTTCACAGATCTCACGAAATGGACATAAGATGTGGATATGCAATAGGTGTTTACAACACTTTACGAGAGAGGATTTACTCATCAAGCATAGAGAAGACTGTAACACACACGATGCTGTGAAATTGGAACTACCAGAGCCAGGAACTGTAATTAGATTTAAAGATTTCAATTGCTCAATGAGAGTGCCCTTTGTGTATTACGCAGACTTTGAATGCTGTCTAGCACCTATTTCAACATGCCAACCGTGTAAAGTGGATTGTAATGGTAATCATCAGTCGTTCACTATTAAATATCAGAAACATAATGCCATTTCCTTCTGTATGTATGGGGCGTCAGAGGACGGCTTTTCCAAACCACCGATTAAATACTTTGGAGACGATGCTGCACATGTATTTGTAAAATCATTGATTGAGGAGTCGATAAGGATTAATGAACTTTACAAGAGTGAAGCAATAGTCCCCATGCAGTTGATGACAAAAGAGCAACAGGAAATGTTTGAATCTACTACTACGTGTCATATCTGTGGAAATTTTCTTGGTGATGATCGTGTTAGAGACCATAACCATTTGACGGGTTTGTTTAGAGGAGCAGCTCACAACAAGTGTAACATCAATTTCAAAAAACCTAGGTTCATTCCTGTTTTCATTCATAATTTAGCAGGTTACGACACTCACCTATTCATTAAAGAGTTTGGTAAGTTCGAAAATCGCATATCATTGATACCCAACAACGAGGAGCGGTACATTTCCTTTACGGTCAGTGTGGAAGGTGGAATTGAACTACGATTCATCGATTCATTCAAGTTCATGTCACAAAGTCTCGATAGGTTGGCAAAGAATCTGACTAGATCTCAATTCAAACACATCTCAACATATTACAATGGTAAGGACCTCAATTTATTGCTACGAAAAGGAGTGTACCCTTACGACTACATGGACAGTATAGAAAAATATAGTGAAACATCACTACCTAGTCAAGAAGAATTTTACAATAGACTGAATAAACAACACATAACAAATGAAGATTACAAACATGCGTGCGATGTATGGACCGCCTTTAACATTCAGAACATGAAAGAATATACAATGCTATATAACGAAACCGATGTCTTGCTGCTTGCAGATGTAATGGAAAACTTCAGGGATGTATATCTCAATACATACAAATTAGATCCTGCATGGTATTTCACAGCACCTGGGTTGGCTTGGAACGCAATGCTAAAAATTACAAAAGTCGAACTGTCCCTATTGACTGACATCGATATGGTACTCATGGTTGAAAAGGGTATTCGTGGTGGTATTTCACAGTATTCTCATCGATATGCGAAGGCAAACAATCCCTACATGAAAGACTACGACAAATCGAAACCAAACAACTACCTCATGTACTTGGATGCAAACAACCTGTATGGGTGGGCAATGTCTGTAAAACTACCATATGCAAACTTTCAGTGGAGCTGTACAGACATCGATGTAATGAAAGTTAGTGACGATTCACCCACAGGCTACATATTAGAAGTTGATTTAGAATATCCTGAAGAACTACACGACGTACACTCTGATCTACCTCTCGCTCCAGAACGTAGAGTCCCACCAGGATCGAAAATGGCAAAGCTTCTGACAACTCTCTACGGCAAAGAAAAGTATGTCGTACACTACAAAAATTTAAAGCTTTATTTGAGTCTGGGTATGAAACTAAAACATGTTCATAGAGTTCTTAGTTTCAGTCAAAGCAATTGGTTGCAACCGTACATTAATCTAAATACCATGGAGCGTACAAAGGCGAAAAATGATTTTGAGAAATACTTTTTCAAACTTATGAACAACTCAGTTTTTGGAAAAACTATGGAAAATATGAGAAATCTTTTGGACATTCGTTTGGGTACTAAGTCCAAATTAGTGGAAAGATGGGTTAGCAAACCGACCTTTAAGAGTCGAACCATCTTTACAGAAAACCTAGTTGCTGTACATTTTAGTAAGAAAAAACTTTTGTTAAATAAACCTATTTACGTAGGTATGAGTATTCTAGACATATCAAAGACACTGATGTATGATTTCCACTACAATGTAATGAAAGAGAAGTATGGATCTAATATAAAAATGGTGTACACCGATACTGATTCCCTGATATATGACATCGAAACGAAAAACTTCTATGAAGACATGAAACATTTAATTGGATTATTTGATACAAGTGACTACCCCAAACCCCAACCAATATGGGCTTCCCCACGTAAACAAAAAAGTTCTGGGTAAAATGAAAGATGAACTTAATGGTCGAATCATGCGAGAGTTTGTAGGACTACGATCCAAGATGTATGCGAGCAATATAGAAGACAACCATTTCATAAAGAGGTCTAAGGGCGTGAAAAAAGCTGTAGTTGAAAATGAAATTACCTTAAGCAACTATAAAGACTGTTTGTTTAGTAACATCGAGCACTACAAAACGATGAATACAATTCGGAGTCAAGCACACAATCTCTACAGCGTAGAACACCATAAAGTGGTACTTTCATCAAAGGACGACAAGCGTTTCGTACTCGAAGACAATATCCGAACCCTAGCATGGGGTCATCATAGAATATGCGAAAACTGTTAAATTGTAAATGTATGTAAGAGAACATACTATGGAAATTCAAGTGTATTGCAGAGAGAAATTCGAAGACCAATTTTTACC
Organism: Homalodisca vitripennis; assembly: GCF_021130785.1. Classification (NCBI taxonomy): domain Eukaryota; kingdom Metazoa; phylum Arthropoda; class Insecta; order Hemiptera; family Cicadellidae; genus Homalodisca; species Homalodisca vitripennis. The sequence goes on along the minus strand of NW_025779049.1, from coordinate 66,786 downwards.
TAGACCGTTACGATGTCTTATTGTAGGACCGTCTGGGTGTGGTAAAACGAACTTGTTATTGAATTTCATTTACAACAAAGATGGAGTTCCGTTCAAGAATCTATATGTGTTTAGTCGTTCAATAGAACAACCTGCATATGTAGATCTGCGTGAACAATACAGTAGATTAGAAAAACACCTTAGAAGACACATAGCGTTTTTCTATTCGTCCTGTCAAGATCTCATTTCTATCGATGACTGCAAACCAAACTCACTTGTGGTATTCGATGACTGCCTCCTAGAAGAGCAAACTAAAATGAAAGACTATTTCATTAGAGGACGTCATAAAGGGATTTCTTGCGTCTACCTGAGTCAGAGCTATGGTCGGGTTGATATGCAGGTCATACGAAACAATGTTAATCTGTTGTGTCTGTTTACAATGAACAAGTACTATACAAAGAGAGTGTTCCAGGACTTTGTAGGTTCTGACATGACTTTCAACCAATTTGAGGCTCTCTGTTTTGAGTGCTGGAAAACACCTCATGGATTCATATCTATTAATACTACAGCTAAACCACAAAAAAGGAAATACATGTGCAATTTAAAAAGGAAACTAAGTGTTGAATAATTCTTCGCTGAAAAACGTACCAGTATAAACGTAATTTGACGTTTAAGTATAAACGTAATTTGACGTTCATAAACGTAATTTGACGTTCATAAACGTAATTTGACGTTCAAGTATAAACGTAATTTGACGTTAATAAACGTAATTTGACGTTAATAAACGTAATTTGACGTTCATAAACTTAATTTGACGTTCATAAACGTAATTTGACGTTCATAAACGTAATTTGACGTTCAAGTATAAACGTAATTTGACGTTCCAGTGTATCTATTACTATAAGTATACAACATGGCGAATAAACTAGATGCAAAAGAAGCAAGGCGACTTGAAAAAATTCAGAGTGTCTTGGCAGCAAAGTTCAAACGTGCTGAACAGGATGAATTAAAAAAACTTCTCAAACAAAAATACTATATCATCAAATCCTAATGAGACGTCTGCCGACCATTGAAAGACTTGAAAAGAGTTTCAGAGATTACATAAAATCGTTGAATCTTAGTATAAATTCTGACGATTTCAAGATCTTTAAAGATGGTGACAAAATATCAATTAATTCTCCAATTAAATTATACTTGAATAAAACCGTTAGTGATCTCTTAGGTTTTGAAAAATCTGATGCAACAAACTTACAAAAAGAATCGTCTTACTTCAACTCAAATGAAAATGTAATTGCATCGAATCCACCGAATCTCAGAGCCGTTGATGTCATCGAGATACACTGCAATATTGTCAACAACAGTCTTGTCAATCATGATGTTCACTCTCACAAACATTTGGAGACAGCAATCCTCTACTCCTTTTCCCCTAATATACCACACGGCTACAAAATATCTCAATCACCTCAAGAAAAACACTACATACCTCTTCGGAGCGGTTTACGAAACATTCAACAGATCACAATCACACTTGTAGACCAAAACAAAACAACCAACTGCTCCAGAACAACCATGTAAACAACATCGTCTATTTAGATCTGATCAGTAAATCACAAACACATACATACTCACAATTGTGGTAAATAAACACACGCGTGGTGTCTGCGCGGGGACGGGACAGCGATGACATGTGTGGTGATTCGCGCGGCGCGGTTCTGACTACCCATACTCACACTCTTAGTCGCTCTCTAAAAATTCTGTCCCAGATTCGGTCTCACACGGTTTGTCCCAGAACCGGTCTCAGGTGCTTTGTCCCAGGAACGGCCAAAGTATACTACTTCCATGGATTTCTTAAAACCAAAATAGAGCAATTATAAGGCAAAATTTATTTAGGGGTCTATACTCTTCAATTTGTACACATCAGAACTATTAAGTTATGTAAAACATTGTATAGTTCATCTATATACAGACGATTGTCGGTTACATTATTCTTTTCTGGTTGCTAATACAAATTTTGATCTGGACAAGATCATGTTATAACGGACTCAAGTTTAACATCAGCAAGTGCTCAGTTCTACATATGGCACAATAAAAAAGAGATACAGTCTCTCATCTAGAGTGGTGTGCAGGTAATACTGGATGGCCAGGCCCTAATGGCTTGTGGCAAGATAAAAAACCCTGGATGTTGTGCATGACAAAGAACTCACGTTTCCTGATCACGTCAGCTACGCTATTCAGCGATCTGACTTTTTTGTGGACAGTATACCATTGCTCAAGAGGAGGATCGCCGGTCTACATGAGTTATCTGCCTAGTAGTTGCACAATGAGGGAACACACTCGTTCTTATACTTTACCTGTACGTCTTTCATTGCTGTTATTTATATATTGTGTCTTGTTAATTCTTGTATATTCTTGTTTATTCATGGTTTTATTCTCATTGTTTCGTGCTAATTTATTGCTAACTTTGTGCTGTTATTGTTCGTTGTTTTCTATAGTTCAAATCACGGTACACTAATAATTAATTACGTTATTGTCTTTCATAGTTTATATCCTTTTCGTCACTTAAATAGTTTATTAATCGTTATTGCTCTATTTGTCACTGTAGTTGTTTACTTTCATTGTTTAAATTATTGTTCAAAACTGTAAAAATGGAGATGTCCGTTGAAATTTAAAATAAAATAAAATATAATAAAAATCTCTAGGAAGGCTGAAGGGACTGTATAGGATTCCACCTGTTACCGGAATCCACCAAAGTTCAGCTCATGCAGTCAGTCAATTTTTCAGTTCAGTATGTTATTACTACTATCCAGCAATAGGGCAATAGCCTTTCAAGGTAGCACACATGATGGATTCAGAAGTTCCAGAATACTGCAGTAAGTTTAATTTACTGCTTCTCACTTTTTGACTGCGTATCTCCCTATCGCGAGGTTGCCTCCCTGCTTCCTATGGAAGCCTTTAGCAGGATACTGACGTGCTCCACTGTCCATAAAGTCTTGTCTCTTAAGGAGCCGTAGTACTTAAGTGAGGAACTTCGTTTCCCGGTAAAGGTTGCCGAACCATGCGTCCGTCAGCCTGAAAGGTAACTCTCACAAAGTGCACGCGTAACTCTCGCTCGCACTTGCCGAAAGTTAAGCAAGAGGCAGGCCGGAAAAATGTTTCCTACTTTGGGCCTACTCTTTATAATGATATTTATGAATACATTAAATGTGTTACAGTTTTTGAATCCAAATAAAAACGAATGTTACATGATTTTGGTAGTTTATTAATAGGTTAGCTTTTAAACAATTATAAGTTTTAATTTATTTATCAGTTTAGGCCAAGTTAGTTTTAACTAGTAGATTATGACACAAGTCATTCTGAAACACGTTTAAACTAGAAATGCACCTAAACAAAAGTATTTTGTTATTAATTTATTAGTATGCATTTTAGGCCCCTACGGGTGTAGGCTTGTGTCGATTGCATTTCTATTTTAGTAGAGAACACAATAGGGGCATCGACACACTAGAACTTTATACATTTCTTTAAGAAAAATATTTTTAAAGAGTTGCAATGTTTTGGAACAAATACTATCAACCTAAATATAAACAGACTATGCGTGACACTCGGTATATAAACTTTCCGTTTCATTTCACCCCTCTAAATATGGATTTTCAAAACATTCTTTCGTTAAGTGCATTCTCTGCGTGCCTGTGAATATTTTCTAAAATATATATAATAAACTACCATTTTAAAATGTGTAAGATAATAATTACCGTATACTATAAACAATAAATGGTCATGTGGGAAAAGATGTTAGAAATATTTAATATTAAGCCTTTACATAAAGTGAAAATCTTATAAGATAAAGTCATCCAATTCCATGTACGTAGATGCTTTAAATTTCTCCTACAAGCTCCTTAGTGATCATCTTACTCATTCATGAGAATACGCGCCTCATTCATGAGAATACGCGCCTCATTCATTACGCAACGGATTGTAATTACATAGAGATTTAGAAGTAAGACATTAATCCTTAATTGACCCCACATAAGTTTTTCTACCGTTACTCTAACCAATTTCACACTATCCCTCTGTTTTAAACAAAAAATCATCTTCAAATAATGTTATGTAATATAATTTTCTCTTTACATTTAAAATGAGAAAATTATGGTAAATTTATGGTAATTTCTGTAAGCTTCGAAATAATGTAAACATATTATCACATAATAGTGAAAATACTGACAACTTTAACAGTATCATTACTTTTAAATCTTTTTAAAGTTAATGAAATCATTACTTATGAAATTATTACTTGTGAATAATTACTCGTAACAGTAACAAAGAGATAAGGTCTGAATCATAAAAAGTGATAAATATGTTTTTTTATAAAATATCTACATTATTGGATTCGCCTTTAGACAAAGGTCAATCGTAAACAGAAACTTACAATATATCGTAAACTTTCATTTCACTGATTAAAAAAAGTGTTTTAAAATTGTATATTTATGACACCAGAGTCCAGGATAGAGTGCTTTAAATATTGTAAATATTAATACTCTAAATCACTTAAGCTTTCCGGCCACGTTTGAATTTATTACCGATTCCAGGCACATCTACGGGATGGCTTATCAACATTTGTTGTTTAATTCATGTGGCATTAAACTTTTAGATTTCACGACTTAACTTAGTTCCAGCAGATTCCTCTGGATTGAATAGTCATTCAATACAAATGTCTGACAATGCATTTTCACTAACACAACCATTATATTAAGATATAGAGTAAATAAAATAAATATTATAAAGTATTATTGGCTGAGCGTTTACGAAGCCCTGAGGGGTGGGAAAATATATTTCCAAATATCCGTCTGTCTGCACGATATCTCAAGAACAAACTGGTCTATAGACTTGTATTTGCAAAGTTAGAGTCAGAAGTCGGTAAAACATTTGATTTGATTACACTTTTGTTGTACTAATTACCTCACTGGGAGATTTATTACCTATTACTTATGGATAGCAATAAAACCTAACGCAATGGACATAACTGTCATGTAACTGATTTTATCCGTAGAAATTAAATTATACATTACACACCATTTCTAAACATACAAGGATGATCTGATGGTACATTTCCAACCATACCAATTTTATCTTGCTCATTTAAACCTATGATTCAGTAGGCTTACACAACGTATCTTTTAAAACCTGTTACGTGACACATAGAGTGCCGTACCACTACCTCTTATACAAATTTACCTGTACAATGGAGGACCAATCTCCCAATGGACCGTTACAAAATGATTACCATCATATCATCCACGCAAACTTTCTCAGAAATGTTTATATTTTACATAAGATTTAATATAACAGTATTCAGTTTGTTTACGAATTTGTTTTTCCTTCAATTTTCTGATTTCCGTCGTTGTTACTTTAAAGACTACTATGGAAAAGTTATGATTGTATTAAAGTACCTATCCTGTTACCCAAATGAAAATAGAATCCTTTTTAGGATTGAAAGGAACCTATACGGTATATCAAGATCCTTGACCTTCCTGTCAAGAGTGGATAGTGCCATAAAGGCAATCATCGGCACTATTTCATTCCTTAACGAGCCCTTCATAAATTGCAATATACGACTTTTCGGTTCATATATAACTCCATCAATCAAAAATTATTAAATCATTACACATTTTCTTCACTTCAATTTACTGATTTAGAATTATAGCTTAGCAGTGTTGTTTAAATAAATTTCTACGTAGAGAACTCTATAATTAGTTCGGGTTTAATGTAATACCCAAAGAATTGAATGAGCACTGATACCATTATAAAGTATTTATTACTATTTTCAAATAATTTACAAGATTATAAAACAAATCTTTCTCATAAATGTAATACCATCTTTTGTATATATTTCTTTAAATTACCTTTAATACAATACTACAGGAATAAGACATCTTAACCGCCAAAACTGTGTGCCAAAAATAATATATGTTGCCTATCACGTTTACAAGAGTTGATGCATACAAAATGTGGTGTTAATTGCCATCCGCACTATAACCATTAGTGTAAATTCATCTCATCAATTACGGCATTCAAACTACATTCCACTTGGCGTTGACTATGTTTGTTGCTGTTTCACTAGATTTATAACCAGCCATTATACATATCGCTGTTGTCCCAATTTTATCAGAGATTATTGATTCCTGTATAATATGGATATACAAAGGTACTCAAGAGTTATTTTGATTATATAAAAAAAATGTATAATACGTATAAGATTTGGTGGATAAATTTGTAGCAGATGCTGCTTTCTACGGAATTCAGGAAATGGCAATAGCCTTATTTAATTTCAATTAACATTGAATCACAAAAAGCTCTGTGGTGTAATGGTAGTACGTTCACCCCGCTTAGTAAAAGATCCGGGTTCGAATCCCGGCGGAGCAAGTACTCTTTGTGATTCAATGTTAATTAAAATTAAATAAGGCTATGCCATTTATACAATTTAATGTAAATAAAAGTCGTTTGACAGGTATTTGGTCTTCTAATCATATGTTAGTTTGCTTATTTAAACGAATATGTGACAGATACGGCCAAATAAAAATAATTAATTTGGAAAAAGTAAGCGCTCTGTGGTTTAATGGTAGCACATTCACCCGGCAAGTGAGAGATCAGAGTTCGACTCCCGGCGGAGCGAGTACTTTTTGTAATTCAATTTTTATTGAAATTAAATAAAGCTATTGCCATTTATACAATTTTATGTAAATAAAAGTCTTTAGACAGGTATTAGGTCTTACAATCATATGTTAGTTTGCTTATTTAAACGCATGTGTGACAGATACGGCCAAATAAAAATAATTAAATTAGAAAAAAGTAAGCGCTCTGTGGTGTAATGGTACCACATTCACCCGGCTAGTGAGAGATCCGAGTTCGAATCCCGGCGGAGCGAGTACTTTTTGTGATTCAATGTTTATTGAAATTAAGAAAGGCTATTGCCTTTATACAATTTAATGTAAATAAAAGTCGTTTGACAGGTATTAGGTCTTCCAATCTTATGTTAGTTTGCTTATTTAAACGAATATGTGACAGATACGGCCAAATAAAAATAATTAATTTGGAAAAAGTAAGCGCTCTGTGGTTTAATGGTAGCACATTCACTCGGCAAGTGAGAGATCAGAGTTCGACTCCCGGCGGAGCGAGTACTTTTTGTAATTCAATTTTTATTGAAATTAAATAAAGCTATTGCCATTTATACAATTTTATGTAAATAAAAGTCTTTAGACAGGTATTAGGTCTTCCAATCATATGTTAGTTTGCTTATTTAAACGCATGTGTGACAGATACGGCCAAATAAAAATAATTAAATTAGAAAAAAGTAAGCGCTGTGTGGTGTAATGGTAGCACATTCACCCGGCTAGTGAGAGATCCGAGTTCGAATCCCGGCGGAGCGAGTACTTTTTGTGATTCAATGTTTATTGAAATTAAGAAAGGCTATTGCCTTTATACAATTTAATGTAAATAAAAGTCGTTTGACAGGTATTAGGTCTTCCAATCTTATGTTAGTTTGCTTATTTAAACGCATGTGTGACAGATACGGCCAAATAAAAATAATCAAATTAGAAAAAAGTAAGCGCTCTGTGGTGTAATGGTAGCACATTCACCCGGCAAGTGAGAGATCCGAGTTCGACTCCCGGCGGAGAGAGTACTTTTTGTGATTCAATGTAAATTGAAATTAAATAAGGCTCTTACCATTTATACAATTTAATGTAAATAAAAGTCATTTGACAAGTATTTGGTCTTCTAATCATATGTTAGTTTGCATATTTAAACGCATATGTGACAGATATGGCCAAATAAAAATAATTAAATTAGAAAAAAGTAAGCGCTCTGTGGTGTAATGGTACCACATTCACCCGGCAATTGAGAGATCCGGGTTCGACTCCCGGTGGAGCGAGTTCTTTTTGTGATTCAATGTTTATTGAAATTAAATAAGGCTATGCCATTTAATTAAACAATTTATTGTAAATAAAAGTCATTTGACAAGTATTTGGTCTTCCAATCATATGTTAGTTTCCATATTTTAACGCATATGTGACATACGGCCAAATAAAAATAATTAAATTGGAAAAATTAAGCGCTCTGTAGTGTAATGGTAGCACATTCACCCAGCAAGTGAGAGATCCGGGTTCGACTCCCGGCGGAGCGAGTTCTTTTTGTGATTTAATGTTTATTGAAATTAAATAAGGCTATGCCATTTATACAATTTAATGTAAATAAAAGTCGTTTGACAGGTATTTGGTCTTCCAATCATATGTTAGTTTGCTTATTTAAACGCATATGTGACAGATACGGCCAAATAAAAATAATTAATTTGGAAAAAGTAAGCGCTCTGTGGTTTAATGGTAGCACATTCACCCGGCAAGTGAGAGATCAGAGTTCGACTCCCGGCGGAGCGAGTACTTTTTGTAATTCAATTTTTATTGAAATTAAATAAAGCTATTGCCATTTATACAATTTTATGTAAATAAAAGTCTTTAGACAGGTATTAGGTCTTCCAATCATATGTTAGTTTGCTTATTTAAACGCATGTGTGACAGATACGGCCAAATAAAAATAATTAAATTAGAAAAAAGTAAGCGCTGTGTGGTGTAATGGTAGCACATTCACCCGGCTAGTGAGAGATCCGAGTTCGAATCCCGGCGGAGCGAGTACTTTTTGTGATTCAATGTTTATTGAAATTAAGAAAGGCTATTGCCTTTATACAATTTAATGTAAATAAAAGTCGTTTGACAGGTATTAGGTCTTCCAATCATATGTTAGTTTGCTTATTTAAACGCATGTGTGACAGATACGGCCAAATAAAAATAATCAAATTAGAAAAATGTAAGCGCTCTGTGGTGTAATGGTAGCACATTCACCCGGCAAGTGAGAGATCCGAGTTCGACTCCCGGCGGAGAGAGTACTTTTTGTGATTCAATGTAAATTGAAATTAAATAAGGCTCTTACCATTTATACAATTTAATGTAAATAAAAGTCATTTGACAAGTATTTGGTCTTCTAATCATATGTTAGTTTGCATATTTAAACGCATATGTGACAGATATGGCCAAATAAAAATAATTAAATTAGAAAAAAGTAAGCGCTCTGTGGTGTAATGGTAGCACATTCACCCGGCAAGTGAGAGATCAGAGTTCGACTCCCGGCGGAGCGAGTACTTTTTGTAATTCAATTTTTATTGAAATTAAATAAAGCTATTGCCATTTATACAATTTTATGTAAATAAAAGTCTTTAGACAGGTATTAGGTCTTCCAATCATATGTTAGTTTGCTTATTTAAACGCATGTGTGACAGATACGGCCAAATAAAAATAATCAAATTAGAAAAAAGTAAGCGCTCTGTGGTGTAATGGTAGCACATTCACCCGGCAAGTGAGAGATCCGAGTTCGACTCCCGGCGGAGAGAGTACTTTTTGTGATTCAATGTAAATTGAAATTAAATAAGGCTCTTACCATTTATACAATTTAATGTAAATAAAAGTCATTTGACAAGTATTTGGTCTTCTAATCATATGTTAGTTTGCATATTTAAACGCATATGTGACAGATATGGCCAAATAAAAATAATTAAATTAGAAAAAAGTAAGCGCTCTGTGGTGTAATGGTACCACATTCACCCGGCAATTGAGAGATCCGGGTTCGACTCCCGGTGGAGCGAGTTCTTTTTGTGATTCAATGTAAATTGAAATTAAATAAGGCTCTTACCATTTATACAATTTAATGTAAATAAAAGTCATTTGACAAGTATTTGGTCTTCTAATCATATGTTAGTTTGCATATTTAAACGCATATGTGACAGATATGGCCAAATAAAAATAATTAAATTAGAAAAAAGTAAGCGCTCTGTGGTGTAATGGTAGCACATTCACCCGGCAAGTGAGAGATCAGAGTTCGACTCCCGGCGGAGCGAGTACTTTTTGTAATTCAATTTTTATTGAAATTAAATAAAGCTATTGCCATTTATACAATTTTATGTAAATAAAAGTCTTTAGACAGGTATTAGCTCTTCCAATCATATGTTAGTTTGCTTATTTAAACGCATGTGTGACAGATACGGCCAAATAAAAATAATTAAATTAGAAAAAAGTAAGCGCTGTGTGGTGTAATGGTAGCACATTCACCCGGCTAGTGAGAGATCCGAGTTCGAATCCCGGCGGAGCGAGTACTTTTTGTGATTCAATGTTTATTGAAATTAAGAAAGGCTATTGCCTTTATACAATTTAATGTAAATAAAAGTCGTTTGACAGGTATTAGGTCTTCCAATCTTATGTTAGTTTGCTTATTTAAACGCATGTGTGACAGATACGGCCAAATAAAAAATAATCAAATTAGAAAAAGTAAGCGCTCTGTGGTGTAATGGTAGCACATTCACCCGGCAAGTGAGAGATCCGAGTTCGACTCCCGGCGGAGAGAGTACTTTTTGTGATTCAATGTAAATTGAAATTAAATAAGGCTCTTACCATTTATACAATTTAATGTAAATAAAAGTCATTTGACAAGTATTTGGTCTTCTAATCATATGTTAGTTTGCATATTTAAACGCATATGTGACAGATATGGCCAAATAAAAATAATTAAATTAGAAAAAAGTAAGCGCTCTGTGGTGTAATGGTACCACATTCACCCGGCAATTGAGAGATCCGGGTTCGACTCCCGGTGGAGCGAGTTCTTTTTGTGATTCAATGTTTATTGAAATTAAATAAGGCTATGCCATTTAATTAAACAATTTATTGTAAATAAAAGTCATTTGACAAGTATTTGGTCTTCCAATCATATGTTAGTTTCCATATTTTAACGCATATGTGACATACGGCCAAATAAAAATAATTAAATTGGAAAAATTAAGCGCTCTGTAGTGTAATGGTAGCACATTCACCCAGCAAGTGAGAGATCCGGGTTCGACTCCCGGCGGAGCGAGTTCTTTTTGTGATTTAATGTTTATTGAAATTAAATAAGGCTATGCCATTTATACAATTTAATGTAAATAAAAGTCGTTTGACAGGTATTTGGTCTTCCAATCATATGTTAGTTTGCTTATTTAAACGCATATGTGACAGATACGGCCAAATAAAAATAATTAATTTGGAAAAAAGTAAGCGCTCTGTGGTTTAATGGTAGCACATTCACCCGGCAAGTGAGAGATCAGAGTTCGACTCCCGGCGGAGCGAGTACTTTTTGTAATTCAATTTTTATTGAAATTAAATAAAGCTATTGCCATTTATACAATTTTATGTAAATAAAAGTCTTTAGACAGGTATTAGGTCTTCCAATCATATGTTAGTTTGCTTATTTAAACGCATGTGTGACAGATACGGCCAAATAAAAATAATTAAATTAGAAAAAAGTAAGCGCTGTGTGGTGTAATGGTAGCACATTCACCCGGCTAGTGAGAGATCCGAGTTCGAATCCCGGCGGAGCGAGTACTTTTTGTGATTCAATGTTTATTGAAATTAAGAAAGGCTATTGCCTTTATACAATTTAATGTAAATAAAAGTCGTTTGACAGGTATTAGGTCTTCCAATCATATGTTAGTTTGCTTATTTAAACGCATGTGTGACAGATACGGCCAAATAAAAATAATCAAATTAGAAAAAAGTAAGCGCTCTGTGGTGTAATGGTAGCACATTCACCCGGCAAGTGAGAGATCCGAGTTCGACTCCCGGCGGAGAGAGTACTTTTTGTGATTCAATGTAAATTGAAATTAAATAAGGCTCTTACCATTTATACAATTTAATGTAAATAAAAGTCATTTGACAAGTATTTGGTCTTCTAATCATATGTTAGTTTGCATATTTAAACGCATATGTGACAGATATGGCCAAATAAAAATAATTAAATTAGAAAAAAGTAAGCGCTCTGTGGTGTAATGGTACCACATTCACCCGGCAATTGAGAGATCCGGGTTCGACTCCCGGTGGAGCGAGTTCTTTTTGTGATTCAATGTTTATTGAAATTAAATAAGGCTATTGCCATTTAATTAAACAATTTATTGTAAATAAAAGTCATTTGACAAGTATTTGGTCTTCCAATCATATGTTAGTTTCCATATTTTAACGCATATGTGACAGATACGGCCAAATAAAAATAATTAAATTGGAAAAATTAAGCGCTCTGTAGTGTAATGGTAGCACATTCACCCAGCAAGTGAGAGATCCGGGTTCGACTCCCGGCGGAGCGAGTTCTTTTTGTGATTTAATGTTTATTGAAATTAAATAAGGCTATGCCATTTATACAATTTAATGTAAATAAAAGTCGTTTGACAGGTATTTGGTCTTCCAATCATATGTTAGTTTGCTTATTTAAACGCATATGTGACAGATACGGCCAAATAAAAATAATTAAATTAGAAAAAAGTAAGCGCTCTGTGGTGTAATGGTACCACATTCACCCGGCAATTGAGAGATCCGGGTTCGACTCCCGGTGGAGCGAGTTCTTTTTGTGATTCAATGTTTATTGAAATTAAATAAGGCTATGCCATTTAATTAAACAATTTATTGTAAATAAAAGTCATTTGACAAGTATTTGGTCTTCCAATCATATGTTAGTTTCCATATTTTAACGCATATGTGACATACGGCCAAATAAAAATAATTAAATTGGAAAAATTAAGCGCTCTGTAGTGTAATGGTAGCACATTCACCCAGCAAGTGAGAGATCCGGGTTCGACTCCCGGCGGAGCGAGTTCTTTTTGTGATTTAATGTTTATTGAAATTAAATAAGGCTATGCCATTTATACAATTTAATGTAAATAAAAGTCGTTTGACAGGTATTTGGTCTTCCAATCATATGTTAGTTTGCTTATTTAAACGCATATGTGACAGATACGGCCAAATAAAAATTATTAAATTGGAAAAAAGTAAGCGCTCTGTGGTTTAATGGTAGCACATTCACCCGGCAAGTGAGAGATCCGAGTTCGACTCCCGGCGGAGCGAGTACTTTTTTAATTCAATTTTTATTGAAATTAAATAAAGGTATTGCCATTTATAAAATTTTATGTAAATAAAAGTCATTTGACAAGTATTAGGTCTTCCAATCATATGTTAGTTTGCTTATTTAAACGCATATGTGACAGATACGGCTACACACACACACACACACACACACACACACACACACACACACACACACACACACACACACACACACACACACACACACACACACACACACACACACACACACACACACACACACACACACACACACACACACACACACACACACACACACACACACACACACACACATATATATATATATATGTAAACAATACAGTTTACGCAATAATTTGAAATGTTCCAATTGAAATTGGCTTTCCTCAAAGATAAAATAGGAATTGTTTCTGTTTATCTGTGATGATTATAACATTTATACGGAATACTTTTCAGCTAAGAGGTTTTTCTTTGATGCTGAGAAACAATATAACTTTAAAATTCCTATTGATGACCCTATGATAGGCAAAGTGTCATTTATCCTATTACTGCTACGTAGAATATCATTTTTCAAATATGCATAACTTTAGAAATTTTAACGTTTGAGTTCAAGATTATTTATGTAAACACGATATAGAGTGAAGGGAATCAGTAAACTGCAGAGTTGGTTTTTCACCCAATGACAATCACTTACATAAGTCATGATAGGAAACGTTCAATGATCCAATAAAAGTTTTGAAAGTCGTTCCTAATGGAATCAATGTGAAATCTCTCCAAAATCAGTCAGATGATATATAATGGATTTTTTTAATAAACTTAGGTTACCACTGTGATAAAATGAATTTTTATATTTAAATCACGATTCTATTATGAAGCTTTAGACACAATGTAAGGAGTAATGAATAATATATATATATATATATATATATATATATATATATATATATATATATTTATTCATATATATTATTTTAAGGAGAAGCCGATCCCATTTTATGCTTTATTCTGCCTGTCCTCATGGGCCACTGACCTGTGCGAGGATCTTATCAAACAAAATAAGGGGGGAGTTCATAAAGTTACAATACAAGGTCGATTTTCCTGATAACAAGTGCAAGGGTCACAGACAGGATTTCAACCTGCGAAATCTCTAACTCAGACTCAATATCTAACGTCTTAGACCGCTCGGCCATCGGCACTCCCAAGTCTTAGTTAGACTTAGTTTTTGTGGTAATGATACAGACACCTCATTTATGCTAGCAAATATTTCCTGCTAATGTTATAGCATTCCCGATTAGTGTCCCTATTTGAGACATCCTTAAGATAAATCGCCTAGGAACGAGAAAATTTACAGTTCAGATGTTGTCATCTATCAAATGCAAATTGCAGCCTCCAATTGTGCAATGTTTATCTGTTCATATAACCGTTCGAGGAAAGTCGTTCTGCAAAGTTCATAACCAATTTTAACATACAAAATTATAAATACACTGAAAACATGTTTAGTTTCACTTTATAAAAACTGCAATATTACGAAAAATATTATTTCCTAAAATTTTTTGGTCACCTCAATTGTAATATATGTGGATATATTTCATGAATTTTAGAACAACAAATAAGGTAAATTGCTGCATTATGTCAGAAGGTTTAGTAGCTGTCCATTAAACAGTCTGTTTTACGTGTCATGGAATAACATAATGTAATATCTCAATACCATTCAATTACCTAGATTAAGTTGATTTCAACATACAGTTGATATATTGTGCAGCAAATTAACATATAATTATTATTAGAGTCACTAATTATCAGGTCCCCTCTTTGTTTTATAATTACAGTACATTCCATGTTAAAATGTTACTTTATATAAACAAAACAAGAGAAATATTAAGCTAAAAACAAACAATTTTAAATAAGTTGTGCTAACTTTAGAACTTAAAATACGTATATCTTTTCAACGCCAATACTTCCCATTTCCCAAAGACAGTGGCGAATTTTAACAAGACGAAAATGGCAAAAAAAATTAAAGTACTTTGAAGGAGACTTCATGAAAATTAAATATAACAGGACGTAATTTATTAGGACATATTATTACTTTTTATGATGCTGTTATTAACCCATTAGTGCCCAGTGCCCACTTTTGTGGGCGCTGCATTTTAAAATACGTCACAATACATTAAAAATTTATCGAGGGAAATTTGGTGCTGGAATATGTCTGGTTGGCCACTCTGCACTCACTAAAGCACCTGGTGTACTGTAGTTGGCAGTTGTTTACAAATGACAGCTCTGTTTTGTTGTGTATTCTAACCTCAATGGATCAAAACAACTGGTAAGTAATACTATAATATTTCAAATACAATCTTATAAAATCATAATGATATGTTTGCTTTTACATAGACTTAAACTAATATGTTTTTATAGTTTTAGCCCTTAAATTCAAATAATTGTAAGAATAATTTGTAGTTAAAGTGAACTGCCCACTTTTGTTGGCAGTGGGCACAAGAGAGTAGGGGTATTTTTTCATCAATCTGCCAACATATGTTGGCACTGGGCATATATGCTGGTGGTGTTTTATTATTATTTAATGGTATATAACATGAATCAAACTGGTAAAATTATGATTCACTGGGTAGTAAAAATAGAGGCCTATGGAACTGTAAAAATGTGATTCATTTATTTTTTTTAATACGTAAAACTAAGATTGATCAGTGGGTTTTGAGTTCTTTGAATTCAAGACTATTGTTTTGCATGATATAAATTTATGGTTGATATGTAATATTTTTGCTCCTTTACAGGTTAAACTTTGAAGAAGTCACTGCCTTATTCGATGAAGTCGACTTTCTGGAGGCTGATGTTTTTATTCAACCGCCTGAAAACCCTCTATTGAGTGATGAGGATAGCGGTGACGATGGCGACACCGACTTCACTCACTTCACAGGAAATCAACTGCGTGGAGCCGCAGAGTTAAAGGCAAAACAGTTCACAAATGATGGTATTGTACAAGTAGATGTATGTACAGAACAAGACATAGTTGATAACAATCTAAGCGGCGAGTCTTCATTACCTATAACTGTAATTCCGAAAGCAACTGTGTCTACATTTAAATCGGTACAATCAGACTCTTTACAAAGACAATACATACCTACAGAACCAAGCACTTCTCAATCTTTACAAGTGAACAATATAAATCAATCACAATACCTTCCATCTCAGTCGCTCCCAAGTTTGAAAAGAAAAATTAAAACAAAACCGAGTTCCCACAAGTCAAATGCAAGAAAAAAAGACAAAAACAGATAAACAAAGAATATGGAATAATGTTGACATTCCTAATAAGCCTGAGAGGGAATTTGAAAGGCCTTCGTGGCTCGAAAAAGATTTCACTCCAACAGAAATGTTTGAAAAACTTTTAACTAATGAGATTATCGAACATGTTGTTGAGAGTACTAATATTTATGCCTTGCAAAGTGGTAATGAATCTTTTAATGTTTCAATAGAAGAAATGCGCATATTCATGGCAATATTGTTTCTGAGTGCATATTGTATTGTACCACGGAAGAGGATGTACTGGGAATTATCTCCGGACACTCATCATGACACTGTGTCAAAAGCTATGAGCAGAAACAAGTTTGAAGAGATTCTTCGATATTTTCATGTCTGTGATAATGCAAATTTAGATGTCTCAGATAAATTTGCCAAAATACGTCCTTTGTGGAATATGTTGAATGAACGATGGCTTCAAGCTTACCCTGGCGATGCAAATATAAGCATCGACGAATCAATGGTTCCATACTTTGGACGACATGGTGCTAAACAGCATATACACGGGAAACCTATACGGTTTGGGTACAAAGTTTGGTGTGTATGTACCCGCCTGGGGTATTTGATTCAGGCTGAACCATACCAAGGTAAGAAAACAGGTAACACCATCCCTGAAATTGGAGTGGGTGGTTCAGTTGTAATAGATATCCTTAGTGAGCTGCCTCAAAACAAGACATACAGTATTTATATGGATAACTTTTTTACCTCTTTAAAACTACTAGATTATTTGTCAGAAAAGGGGCACGATGCTACAGGCACAATAAAAGCTAACCGAGTTGAAAATGCCCCACTCAAGGAAGCAACTGTTTTGAAAAAGGAATCACGAGGTTCATACGATCAACTTACTGAACAAAAAACAGGTATCACCTTGGTAAGGTATAATGACAACAATGTTGTAACTGTTGCTTCAACAAGATGTGGCGTACAGCCCATGGGTAAGGCCAAGAGATGGTGTCGTGTGGCAAAGCGTCAAGTTGATGTTCAACAGCCTGCCTGTATCATAAATTACAACACTTACATGGGTGGGGTTGATCAACTTGACCAGAATATATCAACCTATGGAATTGGCATTAGAAATCGGAAATGGTATTGGGCACTTCTAGCGTACCTTTTAAATGCTACAATGAATAATGCTTGGCAATTATACAGGCTCACCCCAAAAGGAAGAGAAGATCCCAAAGACCTACTGTCCTTTATAAGACATATTGTGCAGACATACTTCCAGAAATATACCCCACAACGTCAGAGAGCTTCCCGTGTGTCTGTCACTGGAAAAGAACGGGTTGAAGAAAGTGTGCGGCTTTCCAACAGTCTTATTGTCCTGGAAACTAACCCGACACAAATACGATGTGGCCTCTGTAGAAAGAACACATGCAAAAAGTGTAAACAGTGTCTTGTTGGATGTCATATAAAATGCTTTGAAAACTTTCACTCCTGAACTTGACAACATGTATGTAAATAGTCCTGCCATTTGTAACATTTTTTAATTTTTCTTAATCCTTAATGGTTTTTATATATTTTGTAATAAAATAAACAGAATATATGATACAATTGTAGTGGTTATTTACCTAAATTAAACCACTAACTCTGTATTTTTTAACAATTGCTTAATAACTTTGACCCTACCCATGTATGCCCAGTGCCCACATTTGTTGGCACCTCATAATATAGCATTTAAGTATATACTGAGCCTAATACACATATATTTGGTGTTTATAGGACTAATTTGTTACAATATTAAAGAAAAATCTAAATCTGAGAAAAAAAAGTTCCTGGGCACTATTGGGTTAACTTGTATTCACAATGTATCATGTTTTAAATTTTGTCACTTACGCACTATAACATTGTATTTGGTATCTGCATTACACCAATTATTGACCACGGCATACTTCATATTTTATAAAATTTTAATGGAGACATTTATTTGGCCATATGTCGAACCTTAAATAAAGTTATAGCTTAATAGCTTTTTAGTTTCAGTTACTCTTGGATTATTAAATAAAACTTTTTCCCAATTCCAAAATATATTACAGGTAACTTCTTATCCTACTATTCACATAAACCTTACTCGTATTGTAATGAATACTTTACAAAACATACCTATATACGCTGTTCTTTTCATTTGCCCTTTGTAACACATTAAAGAAAGAAAGAAATCATATATTAAATACTATTACAAAATAAGCCTTAAAGTACTTCAAACTGGACATGGTAGTCTTAGTTGACATTTTAATATGGAAAACAGAAAAAATAATGCTAAAATGTCTCAACGGTCCATTCTTTTTAGAGAAAATTAAGAAAAACAATCAGACATTATACTTTATACTAAAATAAAAAACCGTATAAAGCAATATTTTTATGTTGGATATAACTAATAAGGAATTCCCCCTTCTGCAGGTAGGCGATACAAAGTAGGTAGGGTTTCGCCCTAGGCTATAACAGGCCACTCAGTCAGTGTATGTATTTATATGTTTTCTTCGGGAAAACAAAGAAAACTCTAATATGTAATCGAAACAACTCAAACCAGATGTATACGATAAAGGCTTGGAGTAAACTCTTTCGGTCCTAAGTAGGTATTCGTAATTTGTACTTTCTTGACCGGGATAGCAAGGCAGACTTAGCTGTGACTTGGGAAATACTCGAATTATTAATTTAACCAGAAATGCTCCAACACATGCAAACAATATACTAGATTAACTCTGATACTCTTAAAAATGAATACTTAAATAATATACCTGACGCCTACTTGCGTTTGCAAATCTTTTAGAACTCCATCATATTACATCATGATTGCTTGGACGAAATCGATTAAGAACTTCGATATAGAAAGGTGCATGCTAAGAGCAGGTAACACCTAGTATATACGTTCGACAATAATACTCACTACATAACAGATATTGAAGTATAATTTTTGTTATTCAATTGTCACATTTATTCCCTATTAGTATAATGTAAAATATTGACCCAAACATTTGAAGAAGAAATATAAATGCGTATTTGTTCTTAAAACAGCACCGCTTTAAGACATGTACAAAATTGTCTTGATATAAATAATTTGTTTCTAAGATTTAAACTTATTATACTTTTATTTCATACAAGATGGTGACTGGAAATTGGGTTGTTTTTACTTTTACTTTAATGATTTAACTTTTTTCCGGTTTATAGTTTTGACTACAAGACTCCTAGTTACCACATAAATTCACGTTCACCATTTTATAATAACAATTATCTTAGAGCCTTTAACAAAGTTGTCAAATTTCATTGGCAGAGCGTAAAATGTAGAAAACATTTAAAGCATACTAATCAGTACTGTATATTATATCACAAAAAGCCTACGATATTGCAGTTCCGCAATGTAAAGCAAGCTAAAGCTTGTTGTTGGTAGGATTTGCTAGACGTGTTTTGCTACCCGACAAAGAATCCTTTCAAGCGATTTTCCGCTTAGATCCTGGATTTTGATAATACAATTTTTACTTGAACAGAATATTTATATCCTTACTTAAGGAAAGCCCAACAGGATGGAGGACCTTTCTATTTTATCGAGGTTGTGGGAAGTGTAAGGTTTTTTTTATTTCAATATATATTATAATTTCAATTTTCTAATAAAAAAAAAATGTTATAGCTATTTACCTCAGCTAACGAATAATCTTCATAATAAAATATTATACACAAGTCATACAGGCCATATTTTTTAAAGATTTTATTATGATTTAAAATAAGCAAATTATGGTAAATTTACGAAACTCCTTAACCCAACAGAATGGAGGAATGCTTTCTATTTTATCGAGTTTGTCGGAAAGATAAAGTTTCTTTTATTTGAAAATATATTACAATATTTCAATATTATAATTCTAAAAAATAACAAAATAATGTTATAACAATTCAAAACTGCTAACGAAGAATCTTAATAATAAAATAATATACACAAATCATCTCGACTATATTTTTACCAAACATTTAGCTATAGATAATTTAATTCTAAAACAGAAAGCATGACGTCGTACAGAAAATAACCTTTCTCATCCTCCTGGCAAACTAAGGAAAACTTACTGAGGCTTTGAAGACGCTCAGCCAAATTGCATGATTGGAGAACATTTTCGGGATATCTTGCCCCATTATGTATTCAAAGTGTCTTTCAGTTAGATTAAAAAAGATAGTTTAAGCAATAAACTTTCCGCTGAAGTGCAAAAACGCAAGGGTGCGCTTAAATTAGATCCTGTCACTAATTATTAACATTAACTATTAAGCGCTATTTGTTTTCATTTTACTGTACAAGTAACCTACATGTGTAAATTTCAAATACATCATTACAATAATCACAACTGCAATAAATCCCTAAAAAATTAAAATAAAGTAATAATTCGCGCTAATAGATTAGATAAGATTTCGTTTAACTGGATAACCATTGAAAATTACCACTAATATTAGCTAATAATCGTGTTGTTTCTTTTACCATATTTTTGTTCTATAATTGCTTTTTTGTAAAATAGTTACAACCCTTAGTTATTTTTAATTTAAGCGTATTATACCGTTTTAAAAGAAGAGCTACATCTGAAAGTGTAAGGAAATATATTAGGTAATAAAACAGGAGAAGTTGTAGATTCTACAATATAAACATAATAAATAAGGTAAAGAAGTGAGACACATGGAAGTATTCCGTCTAGATTTATTTTTAAGAATTTTTAATAAGATAGATATATCATTATAACATAATTGTCTAAGGATTCATTGGTCCTAACTTTATGTGAAGAGAATAAAATATAAGCGATGCAACGTATTGAAAACTAGATATTTATTGAAGTTTTCATAAATTTTTTAAATGATCCACGAAATATTGCACAAATTACGAGGTATAAAATAATCATCTATGTTTCAAAACATCGATGGAATCAAAATTTTAAAATTCTAAATACAAATTCTTCTTGGTAATAGTTAACAATATATCTTCCTTTAGTTTACAAAACACTGCATTAAATATTTAATAGCAACAGTATCACCTATTTAAAAATGCATTTGCCATTTGGCTACTAATTTGAAATACTGACTGTATAATATCACAGCGGGCACGTCAGTTAGAGATTAAACTAAAATAAAATATTAATGGTTAGTTATAGTTTTAAATTACTTTAGGTAGGCTATTACAGTAAACTAAAAGCACAATGCATTGTTGAAAAGTGTAATATAGATTAGTTTCAAAGTCTATTAAACTATTTACAAAAAGAGCATTTTTGCCTTCTTTAACGCATTTTTTTGAGTGGATAATAGATCTAAATAGGTATCTTAAAATAGTTATCATCGTTAAAAACAAAAATCATTTAGTTTCAATACATGTGAAAGTAAAATTATCCATAAGACCAATGTAAAACATTTACTAACGTTCACTCCAAATCACATGTACGTACCTATATACAGTACAAAGCCAGATAAAAGTCTATATGTAACACTCAACCAATAAACATGTATTAAATGAACATAGCTATATCTACTTCATATTTAAACAGATGAAGTAAACATAATATTATCATTGCTATAACAGAATATTAAAATCGGAAACTTGTATCATAATTATAGAAATTCCTTTAGACATGCGAGTGTATTAGCACGAAGTAACCGACCACGAAGGTACAGATAAGGGTATCGCCGCCGCGGCCAACACAATTATAGTCGTCCCTGCTCCACGTTGTCTGACTTTCTACTACATTAAACTTCTCTTATTACAGTTCTCTCAGAAGCTGGAGCTGTAATTTGTAGCTTTTATTTTAGTATGTAATAAAATTGGCTAATATAATAAAATTAATATGTTTAGAAAAGAGATGTTTAGAGGTTTAACCAAGTATCCAAATCAAAAGTAACGATATTAGTCTAGCCAAAATATTTTAGAAAATAACAGTTCAAAAAAATTTTATTACTTCTATAACATTTTCATGAATAATGTGATAAGGAAAGTATTTTGACTTGAAATACAAATCAATATTTGATTTGTTGAACCAATTTAACATATACAGTTTTAAGGGAAGTTAAACATTTCATAATACTACAGGTTTTGTAGTATTATGAACTCAATATGCCATTGAGTTTTAAATACGAAATAAATTTGTTATAATATTATCTGCTATATTTTCACCCAGAAATAAACAAAAAAGTTCTTAAATATTTTCAATCATAATGATTATTCATTCTGTTTACAATTTTCAAATATTCAGTACAAAAATGTCTTATTTATTTTACGTAAAATTTAAACTTTACTTGGTTGCGAGAGCTAAATAGGGAGTCTGCATAGTATAATATTCCATGCAATATCTGTGATATACGTAGATAGTTCACTGACATTACTCCTAACTGCAGTGTCTGTTGTGGATAACGGCCAGTGCTGCAACTATTATAAAAATAATATTTTACAGAGTACTACTTGGCTTTATTTTGCAATCCGCTTGTTGCTTGGGTATGGAAAATTAAAACTCAATCATTCTTGTGCAAGGATAATTCCGAAAGGATATATAATAATATTATAGTACAGGACCTTGAAAATGTGTTAAGATACAAATAGTACGGGCCAAAACCTTTTTCGTTTATTATATTTGATCATTTTTGTCCATCCCATTTCGAACTAATCATAAACTTAGATAATTGATTAATTTCTTAGATAATACTCCGCAATCGATTTAAAATACCCAAGCAATTTCCATGTAAAATGGAAATAAGCTGCAGCCTCCTCAACCACATATGCAGGCATTTTTTTGTGGAAAGAATTTATTACTAAATGACATCATTATAAAATTCTTTACTAAATGTAAAATATCAAAATATATATATATATATAAAATACATTAGTTATTCCTTTGTATATAAAAATAAAACTAGAAGCACGTAGACTATCAGCCGAAAGTGAAGCTAAGAGGCAAAGTGAATCCAGGATCAGGGGGAGTTAGCCGTGTAGGAGGAGTAAATGGGTTGTAGTATCAGAATTGGATCAAGTAATCCCTAGCAAAGTCCTTTCCAAAGAGTCTGTGTTAAAGAATTTACATTCCTTTGTAAGCGTGCTTTATGTAGAAAATGTTTAAAGTTGGCTTATAAGAAATTTTGTACTTTAAGTTATATTTTTAACTCGTGAATGTTTATATTTTCCATAATTATGATTATTAAATTTCATTTGCAAATCCATACAAATTTAATAGCAGAAAGTTTATATCTTTACAGAATTTACATAAGGAACAATGGTTTTGTGTGTAAAATGGTGAGTCTGTCTGCAAATTCTCTGCAATCTTCATGATTACTTCTTCTATAATTAAAAATTAATTTATAATTACTATCACAATAGATCTTTTTTATACTTAAAAAAACTTAATGATTTTTCGCTTTTTTGAAATTGATTAACGTTGCAGTATTATATTTTTACGAATAATTATAACTAAAATGAAAAACAATCCAACTACCTACGATTTTAGTTTAATCATGCAAATTGTAAAACAGATTATCATATTATTCTATGTGAAACAAAATGTATAGATATTTGGTACTCTATATTGCAGTTGAAAACTATCGCATGTAGTATTGGAAATAAAATAAGTTTTGGCAACAAAGATATTAAAAATCAGTTTAGTTATCGTAGATATTGTATTATGAGAAACAATACCAGTTTCATATATACTATTAGATGTATACTACATATGTATTACTATAAAATTCAATTCGATTATGTTCATACTAGTTCTACGGTTTGATACAAAAAAAAAGAAAAGCCCTAGCCACACGTGATAGTAGGGGCCTTCTTCCCACATCTGCCAGCTTCATTACGTTTTCTTATCCTGCAACTTTCAACCTAAACCTTGAAAGGTGACGTATTTATCCTATCGTATTAAAGTTAACTTGGAACAAAATCTTGCATGAAATAATACGCCACAACAAGTTTTATATACGATCATGGATTTTGAAATACAGTAATTTCTAAGATTATTCCTGACTATTCAATGAAACTATATTATTTTTCATGTTAATTTGTCAAATATATTGACTATAAAGCGCTTATACAGTGCACTACGTACTTCATTTGGTTGCAGGTTAAGTTTTTTATGTGTATTTAATACTATATATGAGTATTAAAGTAAACTAGTTTTATTTTACTACCTCTTTGTCAGGTGGGGGGAGCTATAATACATTAATATAAAAAAAATAATTAAAGAGGTTTCTTAGAACAAAAGAAACCAAAGTTTACGGTTTAAGGCTCTAGTACCTCTCCAATAGAAAAATATCGCAAGGAAGGACACGAGTTTAACATGGACCTTTTGGTTATTTAAAAAGTTTATTTATTGAAACAATGACTTTGGTGATTAAAAGGAATTAGTACAACTCACCACGATACACGTTAGAAACGTTAATAAAGATGAATGAAAAATTGAAAACCAATTCTCACTTTTTTAGAGATATGAGCTATACAGACAGACCTACGCACACCAAAAGTTATATAAATCTCCCTGCCTGACAGCATAATGAAAGACCGTTTTCAATACCAATAAACTAAGTGTTGTGTTTGGACATACACTATTATATAAATCATTCTTGTGTATTTAGCAATGAAGTTTAAATTAAATTTTGAAGTCTACAGATAAAATATTTTTCGAAATTTCTGACTACACGATAAATTAATATTTTGCTCATTAAATGGTTTTAGAGAAGTGTATAAATAATAAAATGAGGTAGTGAGTATACTACAATGCAAGAGTGGGCTGATAACAAAATTAACTAAAAATTTTTTAAATTTACTTTTCACTGTAACTTATTTTTTTACATTATCAATGACCTATTTGTGTGAACACGTCACACGTTATAATCTCATATGAAGGATCTCTGCATGTTTAAAATTGATTTTCTAGCTGCCATCATGGTTACAAAAAGATGTGCTAACGCTCAGCCTAATCCCATGAAATAACATGCACCGCCATCGTACTCAATATTGCCTATATAGAAATTTTTCAATCAAAGTTCTAGGTTTAAAGGTCGTTTGTGTTTTAGGTATCGTGTGAACAGGTAGATAAATACGTAATTGTTCAAGCTACACGAATTTACTAACGTTAACCAAAAAAATACTGTAAAAATAAAAGACAATAAGGTCACGTCGTCTTGTGTCCAGGCATTGTCGTAGAACGTGCTCTCCTTTTAGCACGTCTTACACTAAAGGACTTGGCTGCGGATTACTTTATCTAATACAAACAGTACATCCCCTCCTCCCAGCCATCGCGCAAATAATACCAGTTCTCGATTATCTCAGACGCAGCAATGACCGCAATTATTGAAGTCGATTTAAGTAAAATTTATGATTTCTTAAACTATTGTTTGAAATTACTACAAAAATGACGAAAAACTTAAAAAAAAACACATGCCAGTATTAATGTATCCACAAATTTCAAAATTAAACTAAAAATATATAAGGAAATACAAAGAATAAAATAGATGATGATGAAAAATCTGGAATGTATCAAATTAATTGTGACAGTTGTAATTTAAATTACATTGGCCAAACAAAGAGGAAGATAAAAAGAGAGTCAATAAACATAAAGCATGTCTGGAGTATCAACAAGAGGAAAGATCAAAATATGCAATTCATACTTGACACTGCTTTTCAAAAGTAAAATTATCAAAGGAAACTAATAACAAAAAATTCCACGATGCTTACGAAACTAATTTATGCAGAAGAAACAAAATGATTTGGTAAAAAATGAGCCTGCACCTCTCCAAGATTCACAGTTACTGCCTTTAATCTAATTAAATATTTATTTTTACATATACAGTCGACATACTTCCTGGCCTTTAAAATGTTATCTCTTTGTATTTTTAATGACATGTATTTAAGTCTAAATTGTTTGTGTTATTATTTTACTTTTATTATTTCAGTTATGTGGGTCATATATGTGTTCATTGAACACGAAAGGCGTTAAAAAAATATAAAAGTTTTCATTATTGGAGTGTTTGTGAATTAACCAACATTTTCAAATTTAAGATATAAATGTAAACAAGGTGTAACAAAAAGGTTTGGCTGGCTATATATTGTCGAATTCTATGCGTTTGGCAGGTATATGCCATGTTACCTTTGCTTTTATCTGTATGATAGGTACAATACTTGGGAAGCAGGTTGACGTCATAAGGTATTATATAAGAAAAAACTTTAGTTGAAAATAAATAATTTTAATTTTAAAATGACATTGCTGTTAAAAGGTGTAAAAAAGAATTTTTGTATAAATTTTTTAGTAGACTTTACCTCCTTTATTGTAGCGTATTCAAAGCTACATTGGTTGATGTTTTATTAAAACTTAAATTAAATGAAAATTTTAGAAAGAAATATTGGGATTTAATTTTAATTAAATTGTGAAAAATGAGGATAAATACGAATATTTAATCCTTTGGCAAGTTAGTTGTGGTAACTTTAAATTATTAGGAAGGCGGTTCACTGCCTTAAATTGACCAGAACATGTCTTGTGTACTGCAGTTACGTCATTTCTGAGAGGGTTATTGTTCTCAATTTGGATTCGGCTGAGCCAATGAGAGAACGCCGCGGATGTCCATCAGAAAGGGGGAAGGGGAAACTATAAAAACCGCCAGCTCATAATATTCGCCCTTCTTATGGTACTCATCGTAAATTAATTTGATGACAGTGCGCGTGTTTCTAATTTTTTTTTTTTCCACCGAGGGATTTTCATATAAGCACCAAATTTATTGTACGTTATAATGAAATAGTCTTCCAGATCTGATATTAAATTAATGTTATTGTCTTTTTATAGGAAAATTAAATATACTCGTATATAGAAACTACAGAGCAATCTGCATAACTGATTCTTGGTGAACAATAGAGCACAATAGAATCAGAAAAGTTACATTTTGTTCAAACTTGAAAGAAAAGTGAATTAAAATTGAACTTTGTTAATAACTTTGATTGTATTTTGGAAATTTAATAATTTATTATAAATTTAGAGAGCTCTAATTTTTTTTTATATATTTGACTGATATTGTTATTTCTTGCCAAAGGACGTTTAAAATTACTAAACATTTTGTCAATTCTTCGTGGAAAATAGAGTGAAGAAAATTCTGAAACTTTGAACTTATTAATTTGCTAGTTTAAAATAAATCCATTATTTTTATTTAGAACTGTAATTTTTATTTAAACACAAACCAGATAATACTTTATAGTTAAAAATCTAGTAAAACTTTTTCTTAACATTCACTTGGAGTTTACTAATCAAAAAATATTTTATATCGTTTTGGATATCTGAATATTAATATCTACAATCCAAGTAGTTATATTTATATAGTAACTAATGAACATGAAACATGAGATTGCAGATACATTTTAATCCCTAATAGCATTTAAAATTCAAGACGGCCTACTAAAAGATGCTGGGAGTTTAACATCAGGAAGAGATTCTAGGATCTAATATGAGTTGAAGTGATATATAGATCTAAATTACCTGAGCCTGCAGCTCATTCAGCAATTCATCGTTTACCATTTCCTTTTAATATATCGTAGTGGAAAGTTAGCTAAAGTAAAGTAGCCTATTATGGATCTATATAACTATGAAATAAAACCTTTTTAAGCAATCCAAAATATAATATGAAAATAATTACTCAGGTGTAGGAAAATATTACAAGTGAATTTTAAGTTAATATCCACCCTAGACCTACAACTTTTTCTAAAATAAATAGCTGCATATATTTAATTACTCTATGTAAAAGTATAGTATTCTTTCAATAGTCAATAGTCAAGTGTGCTTTAAATCATGAACACTAAGAACAGTATTTGCGTCAAAATTGAATTAAAAACAATAAATATTTACAAAATAAGAGTTGTTTTATCTTCTACGAAATGTGCATATCTTCTAGTATTTTCCTTTCAAAACATTCATTTAAAAAGTAGAAGGGATGATCTAGAAGCCAGTTCTTAAGAAGATTACGACACTGTTGTTTTCTAGAACATTTTCATGTTGGAGGGGGGGAGATTGTTCTACATCTTGGCTGCTGCGTAGATGGGTTTCTTATCTGTCATAGTATTATGGTGTATAAGGAGGCAATAGTTAGCCGAGTGTCCTTGTATTGTAGTTATGGAACTGAGCTGCGTTTTATTTGGAATCAGATGATTTCAGGTATAGGTATGTGATGACTTCTAACATATACTGGTTAACCACGGTTAGAATTTTCAGATCTCTGAAACTTCTTCTGCAGGTTTGTCTGGACTGGAGATCACCAGTTGCACGTTTTTGTAATAGGAGTACTCGCTCTAGATTACCTCCCGTAGTGGCTCCACTAACTGCAATACCATAGTGCAAATGGGACTCCAACAGGCTGTTGTAGGCATTCTTAGCTGTTTCAGTATCACATATACTCTTTACCCTTCTAATTACAAAGAGACTTGAGCTTATATTGTTACAAAGGAAATTAATGTGAGGGGTCCAGCTGAGGCCTTCGTCAATAATTAACCTCAACTAGTTTGCGGTGTTAGCTATCTCAAGGTCAGGTAGTCTCCCAATTTGTTTGGTTTTGGTCTCATTTACAACAAGAGACATTACAACGCTTTTGTATTTGAGCGTTAGCAAAGCCTCTTACTCGAGTGGTTGAAAAAAAATTAATTTACGTCTGTCAGTAAATCTTTCTGTCTGGTCACATATTTAATATCTAGATACTAAATGAAAACCATGCATGGCCTTAAAAACCAAATTCAACGATGATGCCAATAAATCTATTAGGAGTTGGTTCAGCAGTGTTAAACCATTATACATTTGTCTTGTGGGTAATAATATTCAGGGCCGGGGAGAGCTAGAAAGGGCTCGTTCACTCTTTTGATGTTTGGCAGATACCGACGCGCCAGGGAGTGGAGGGGTCGATGGCCGCGTGACGTCAACTGGTTGCCACCCTGCCACGCTTTCAGCACATGTTTCTTTGCAATCGTTGCGCTAAGCAGTTCAGTTCGAGAGTTAGCTGTGGTGACAAGTGTTTTAAGTCAAGTAACATGTGCCGGATTATACAGTGCGTTTATGATTTTCACGTTTTTCCTGCGGAACTATCGCTCGTATAATGAAATGTGATTTAGCAATATATGTTAGTATTATTATTTATTATCTATATTAAACATGAGCTGTGCTGTTGCTGGGTGTAATAACAGACACCGAAATACGAAGGACTGTGAGGTAGGTGTTCTCTACCATCGTTTTCCAAATGACAGTGACATTTTAAAACAATGGATCGCCAAATGTTACAGAAAAGACGAAATTAACTCAAAAAATGCTCGTATTTGTAGTGAGCATTTCTTGCCCCATGATTATGAGGATGACATGAAAAATAGGCTTTTGGGTCTTCCGTTAAAAAATATACTAAGAAAATCTGCGGTTCCTTCCCAAAAGCTGCCAAATAATGCACATGTAGTTTCTCAAAACTCTGAATTTCGAGCAGACAGGAACAAAGCCAGATCAGTTAGAGCATCAGCGTTAGAAAGGTTGAAACAATTAAGTCCAAGGAAAAAGCAAGCTAGGCCTGGACAAGATCCCGGAGAATGTGGCACTGGTACAGAGATGAATCGCGATGGAACACCCGACAACGAAAATAACTGAAAAACTACAAACTGAAGTAGTAATCTTAAAATCGCACCTGAAAACAAACAAGGCGTAAAAGTAAAATTTTAGCTAAGAGAAATTTAAGACTATCTTGTAGCAATAAAAAGCTAAAGAGCACAATAAAATCTTTACAAAGTGAACTATGTGTTTTGAAGAAAAATTGTAAAAAACAAGAAGCTCTAACTAAGTGGGCTGAGAAAAATATGACTCCTATGCAAATAAAAATTATACAGGGTGAAAAGCAAGTGCGATGGACAAGCGATGATATATCTCGTTGTGTAATAATAAGGGCTCTGTCTCCAAAATCCTACGATTTTTGGAGGGAAAAATTTACATTCCCTCTCCCATCAGCTTCAACCCTTAAAAGATGGTGCGCTAAGTTTACTTGCTTCCCAGGTATTCTGCGGAATGTACTTTGCCTACTTAAAAAAAGGTTTGAGGAGCTATCAGATTTTGACAGATTATGTGTTATTAATTTTGACGAAATGCACATTGATAGTAGCGTGGTTTATGACTCAGGGATGGACAGAATACTCGGTCCTTCGTCTAAAGTACAGGTATTAATCGTGAGAGGGCTAATATCTAACTGGAAACAACCTGTCTACTTCGAGTTTGACGCTATAATGGACAAATCGTTTGCTGATGACAATAATAGAAGCTGTAGAGTCATCTGGATTGTTGGTGACCTCCATTGTGTCGGATATGGGAGGGAGCAATTTTCTTTCTTTGTGGACTTACTTGAATATTTTCTGTTGAAAAAACTTCTTTTGCCAATCCAAACGACTCGCAGAGGCAGGTTTTTGTTTTTCCTGACATGCCACATTATTTCAAACTGCTCCGAAACCATTTTCTAGACAGCGGCATAGTTTTGGGAAATGGCACAGAATCAGATTCCTCCATTTTAAGGGAAGTGCTAGAGAAGGACAGTGGCGAGATTAAGTTGTGCCATAGATTGAATCCAGCTTATCTTTCTTTGAAAGGCAATGATAGACAGAAAGTTGGACCTGCAAAAGCTGTGCTTTCAAGAACGACAGCTAAAGCAATCGCCTTATTGACAAAAAACCACCAAGCTGCAAATTTTTTTGAGCTAATGGATGATTTTTATGACATAATGAGTTCAAGCAGCCCACAGTTAGATTCAGCGCACCCGCTTAAGATTGCTTTTGGGTGTGACTGAACACGCAGAGGAGCAGAATCTTATACTTAATCAAGTTGAGTATGTAGTGAAAAGAATGAGAGTTAAAGGCAAACCTAACTTGCTTCCCTTTCAGAAAGGCATTTTAGTGCCGATTACATCTTTGAGGGACATGTTTACGCAGCTCCAAGCGCAGTATAGAATTAAATACATACTTACTACCCGTCTCACTCAAGACGCTCTTGAAAGTTTGTTTGGTCAGCTTCGTGGGTTGGGGCATTTCCACGATCATCCTAGCCCTTCAGATGTAATATCACGCCTAAGAACACTGATGATTTCAAACAAAATGCCTATTCCATCAAGGAAGACTAAACATAGTATCGTCTGAGGAGAAATGTCCTGAAATTCCAGCTTACCTTACATCGGACTTGTTGCAAATGGCATTTACAACAGAAGAAATAGGATCCATGGAGTCAAGTTCAGACGTTGACATGTTGCAGGAGAACAATACATTGTCAGATAATCTTCATAAAATATACTTCTAACATAGTTATAAATAAATAAAATAGTATAACTAGTAAATAACTAAACAAACTCAATTTTTTGTCGACAATTACATGAGTGGAAATGTACTTGTGTGAGTAACTTAAAGGAAATATTATAATCATGAAATGAGACAGGTATAGAAGGGCTGTGTTTTCATTTTAATTTAAAAACCAGATAAGTCTAAAGACAAGTTAGGCTTAAAAAATATAAATGTCAAGAATTGTTGTGTTTTAAAAGTGTAGAAAGTTTTCTTCCTTTTTTAATTACTGTTCCTTAAAATTGTAACTTTTATTTGTATTAAAATGATTTTTGTCATGACGATTATGTAGAAACAAGATGACTAGTATATTTTAATCTTAAAAAAACTCAGCTCGAAACATACGGGTATTTTTTAAAACTCAACTCGATTCGACTTCAAAAACCAATACTCGCACACCCCTAATAATTTTGAAAAACTAATATACTATAGCCAAGGTGTTTAATGATAAAAGAATAATACAGGAATTTTTATCGGGTTGAATGGTTTAACGTTATAATCGTATGCATTTTTCATTGATTTAGCATTGAAAAAAATGAACTTCAATCTTTTTCCAAAGGCGTATTTTTTTAGGGTCAACTACATAAATGGTGTTTTAAAATTAATAGACTACAAATTATCAAAATTAGATTATAAATACGTTTTATATAGATCTTACATCCCCAACAAGTCAATACTCTTTTTCAATATTTTGTTTTTATTTCAGACGACCTCAACGATGAAAGTGAAACTACGTGGGCTGAGGAAGAGGCAGTAAAGTACACAGCTGGCTACGTCGCTTTCCGAGTGCGCAATATAGACCCTAATCTTGGAAAAATTGTGGAAAACGTTTCTGTTCCTGAGGAGGGGCAGCCCTCATGGATTAGAACTCTATCTCACGGCTCCCTTACAGAACCTAGTGAACAGTGGCTTTCTTTTGTTAAAGAATTTGAAAAGGTATTTATAGAGTTGCATGGTCCCCTGTTTAAGTTTAGTACTGAATTCGGAGTGGTTAAAGTTTTAAAAGAAAGACTGAGTGCACAATTCCCTAATGTGTGTAAGGAAAGCTGTTCACGTTTATTCAAGAATCAGGACATTTATTAGAGTTAGAGATGTAAACAGGCAGCACAGCAACAGTAAGAGGAAACAAACGAAAAAAGCTACAAAATGGACAAAGTCCAACAAGTAAGAAAATACGCTGTCCATTATATTAATAGCATTATGACAATGTATTTATGTTTTACATACTGATAATACACATTTTATATAACTAATGTATTTTGCGTAGTTTTTTTTTATCCTTGTCCACAACATTGGAGTTAATATATAGCATAGGGTTTTGTGGAATAATATGTAAGGGCCGTAAAAGGGTCTATGCGCGCTACGAGCTCCTCCCGTTTGTTTTCAATGGGGTGATCGTGACAGGCGGAGAGAAAGAGTGGGGGCAGAGCCGAGCAGTACCGATAAATCCCGAACATTCCTGACAAACCCTGTACATGCGGCTGATAGCGACCTCAGTTCGGAACGGTTCTGATTTCTATTATCTTACAAATTAATGAGTCGTTTTATATCCGAATTAATGAGTCGTTTTTATATCCGAATTAATGAGTCGTTTTATATCCGAACATATCTGCAAAACATAGAAATTATATCGAATTAATTATATTAATATTGAACTTTCTTTATAACTCTAAAGATACTTTACAAAATGTGAGATGGTGCACAACGAATAAAATGTCATAATCTAGAATAGAATAGAAAAATTATTTATTTTCTTGAAAATATGTACAATAGTAAAATTATATAAACATCATTTATACCTTACTGTAAGCACAAACACAAACATTGCTCCTTAGTTTGTAGACACAATTGACATGAGAATAAAAATAAAACAATGTTACTTTTTATTAAAGAAATATGAACATGTCTTTTTTTATTTTAATACAGCTAGGGTACATCAATAAACAAAATTCAAGAAAACAAAATAGGACCTCAAAAGGCAAGGAACTGCCTGTGTAGAGGCTCCAACTTTCTTAGAAAAACAAAAGAAAACAACACTCAAGCAAATGAAATTAACAAATAAATTCAAATACGATAAATCTACCCATTTAAACTAAGCTTTAATAAAACACTTAAATTTGAATTAAAAACACATTATATAATTTTCAAAGTCTAAAGCTAATTCAGTATACATAAAATGCCATAAATATAAATTATAACCATATCCAGTTATCTTTTTGTGATATTGGAATATATTCAAATTAATAGGACAAAAGCAACATATTATAATGTGGAGTCCTTAATTGGTAGTAAATAAATTAATAATTACTTAACCAAAACCATAATTATAGAAATATGACAAAATCAATGACAACTACCTGACTTAAATACCTAACATAGCACGTGAGAAATAAGCTAGACTTGAAATTGTGCATGCAACTTCGACCAAGCCTCATAAGTGTCATTTTGTGTCGTCTGGCGTACGCGATTATAATGCTGATCTGATCTATAGTACATGGAAATTATCGAATAATTTCTAACTAATAGTAATGTAACCTACAAATTATATTTATTTGATTAAGGCAGTTGGAAAATGCAATGAACCAAATATAATGTTACGAAACAATTTTATTGGTTTACATTTTAATACGAAAGATGCAATTAAAAAACTCAACATAATTGTTGAATTTTGTGTTTGGAGACCCTGAAGATAAATTCTTTAACTACTATGCTAAGTAGGGCTCTTTTTAATCCTCCTGGATGTTTAATAATCCACCCTCGAATGTTTTATAAGCTACGCCACTGAATGTAACGAAGTTACTTTGTTACATTAGACTTCCTTACGTCTTTTTTGGTATTTCGATACTCCGTTGTATTGGTTTTATTTGTATGTAGACAAGAGTAATTGCCTGCCATTAATTACGTTGTAAAATCACGGTTCAATGAAATAAATTTAATTGCGCTGCATCCTGCAGCATCCAGCTTTGAAAATGTAATATATATATTACATTTATACATATACATACATATACATATTACACCACCAGGCTCTATTAAATTCAAGGAGTACAGAGCGAGAACGCGCGGACTGCTTATTCCACTATTCTAATACGCGGGCTATCTCTAGTTGGCAGGAGGGGCCCCTCCATCCCCACTTTTTCTCTCCGCCTGTCACGATCACCCCATTGAAAACAAACGGGAGGAGCTCGTTATGCGCGCTGCCGAGGATTGCTTTGTCATACTACGGAACAGGCGCGGCTGGCAACCACGTGACGTCACAGGGCCAAGCGGCGGGGTGAAGTTACACCGGCTGAGTGGTCTAGCCCTTACTAGCTCTCCCCGGCCCTGATAATATTGTTAAAATATATTAGGAGAGTGAATATGCCTGTAAAAATATCGATTATAATCACATAATATTTTATTATTGTACTATAATATAATGAAGAATTTATATTTTATATGCTACCTCAACAAAACTATTAAGGCGCACGTAGTTTGGGGTGGTCCTTCTTTTTATTACCATTCTAACAAAATATATCCAACCTATATTCTAATAAAAAGTGACTAGTAAAATGGTTATTTAATAAAGGACAATTAAAATCATTCATAATTAGTACTTCAGCTCATTAAAATAAAACAAGAGCTGTTATTTCAATAACAAGTTATAGCGTAATAATACAAAGTTAATTAAATAAATCCCTTAATGCAGCAAGTAAATTGGATTTTATATGAAATACTGTTCATAACTATGTTGGCATGAATAAATCATCCCTATATTATAATTAATAATAAACATAAAATTATGTTATATATGCAACCGGTCGTCTTCATATATTAATCACGAATAATGTTGGTCTGTTTCATATCCATTAAACAGACGCTAACAGTAACTCGGTCAATTTAATTAAAATTTATTGTTCACCAATATATTTAGAAAATTTAAAGGTGACCTAGATGAAAAACGAAATCATATTTTATATCATTGCTATCTTAAATATTGTAAACCACCGATGAGCAGGCTTTTTACTATAATTTGTAAATAATAGTCATAAATATACCTTTATATATATAAAATATATATGTATATGTATTTTATGTATTATATATATATATATATATATAAAATATATATACAACCATGTAAACAGAATACATAAATATAATTGATATAAATAAAATATAAATATATATCGATATATAAAATAAATATACAAGTTTATCGTTTGAGAAACCAAATAAACAAAAATACTTGCTCAGCAGCTGAGACTCGAACCCGGCTTTCGTCTAGCCAAGCGAACATATTTAGAACAAATAGTTAAAACCCCCACAAACGATAGTGATTTATAATATATATTAACTATAAAAATCAATTATGTAATGCTTTCAGCATGAAGCTACAAAGTTAAATTCAATTTGTCTGGATTGCAATCACGGATTTGTTTACATGGTGCAAATTGTAAGTGTAACTAACTCCCGCTATACAAACACATCAGTTTTTTCATTTTCGCTCTGTCTGTGTTATTATTAATCAAATTTATTACAATTAAACGTATTTTATTAATTGTGTACTTATTGTCACGCCTCCTGCTCAGCTGGGGCGAAGGGGGTGTACTCAGGAATCAAACGCAGCTCAGATTACAGCAACTTTATTTAAACGACAACACTTCCGAACCCACGGACACCACGCGTCACGAACATCACTAGGCTAAGCCCTACACTAGATCGGCCCTCAGGGAGCTCGGACGTCCGCTCGCGCCGGAGTCCTCTCACGGTACACACCGCCTCGGGCGCTCACCTTGCTCGACCTCCCCCCTCCAGTACTTCCAGACGGCGGGAACAATGGGCCCCGACGTCACACACCCCCCAGCCAAATTAAGGGTGGTTGTTGGGGTGGATGCCCTCTAGGAGTTCGTCTTCTTCATTCTTCCAGGCCCTGGTAGCTGGTCCCTTGGTTGTGTTCAGCTGGGCGGCTGGGTCACGTGCACAAGTCACCATGGCGTCTACCCTCATCACGTTTCGTCGCGTATCGCTAACAGTGTGCTAGCGGTCGGGGTTCTCCAACAGTAAATATTTGTCTTTAGATGTGGAGGAAACACATGGGGAACAACGACACTGCGGCAGCCACTTCTCAGGGACAGTCCATTTACACTGGCACATAAAGTCTCTGGCGTTGGGACGGCTCGATCACACATAAAGTCTCTGGCGTTGGGACGGCCCGATCACGAGCCTCAGTCGTTCGCTCCCATCGGTACCGCTTCACTAATACATTTCCAGGGAAAGTTTATTAATTTTAATGTTATTCCAGCAACAGGCAATGAATCGTTCCTCACAAAGGTTTGCCTTCTACAAAAACATGTTGTCCTACGAGTAGCCTATCTACCTACTCTAGTTAGCAATGTTTGCTATTGGTGTAATCGCATTTATTTGACAGAAACATTAGTTTTCATATAAACTTACTCTTAAATACCCGCGGTGGTGTCCATTCCCTTATATTATACATCTATCCTTACGTGTAGGTATATTCGACATTTTATATATAAAAATACATTAATCAACTTTACATGTATTTATAAATTACTGAAGCGAGAAATTATAATTGTATATGAAATAAATGAGTTTCATGACACATTCCGGAACCATTCAGCTGTTCTGTGCGAGTCATACAAAACAAAATATATTAATCCTCTATATTGCCCTTTCTTATGATCTAGTACAATGACGATATTCCAATTCAAACATGATAATATTATTATTAGAAACTATTTACCAAATTACTAACTAGTACATTAATCCTTATTATCTACCCATACTATAAACTTAATATTGCAAAAACACTTTTTTTTATAGATAATAACCCTTACAAAGTGGATATTATTATAGGGACCCAAACTAAATAATTGTAATTATAAGTCCACGACAAGGCTATTCTAGATATTTGACATCTTCCTACTCATTAACATAGACAAGTGAAACAAACTATAGTAGGACATTATAAGCGTAACCATGTACTACAGGATACAGATATTTTACAGTGCAAGAGGTAGTACAAAGTTTTGTAACTGAATTTGTGCACAGCGGCAGTGTCTACGTGACAAAAGTAGCTGTGGTCAGCAGTTAGTAGCCGTCCGGCTTCTCTGGTCACCTGACCTCTCGGGTCACCGGCCTGGCCTCTGTGCTACTGGACTTCCCACCGGTGCTCTAAGACTTAGCATGAAATGACTTCGTTTTTTCAACAAAGCTTTTATCTCTTAAATTTTACTCTTTACATACATCTAACTACCTTTCAACATAACTACCTCAACACCACACAAGAATATGTTAATAGCTGACTATACCCGAACATCTTATAAGTTACGTTTTGTATGCATTGACAAGCTAATACTTGATTATTTTTATTCCCCAATTTACAAACAAATTACAAAAGCAATTACTTATTTCTTAACATTGGTTAGCATAACCATATACAACATTTGGTTTCGTATACAGTGTTACAATCTTAGAAACTAAACTTGTCAAACGCTTAATTCATAATTACGTTAATGACAACTGGAAGAACAACATAAATTATTATTAACTGTTTTACATCAGTGTTAATAATACAATAGGCAATTATATTTTACTAACAAATTATTATGTCATTGCGACGTACCAATCCCTCTTAAACATTAAGTCTTAACCAAATCTAGGAATTCTAAAAACTATTTCAAGGGTCCCCTGTATTTACAGAATAATTATGAGTTTACAATTTAATTATTATTTAGTCAAAAATCAACTTCTAACCATTCCACGCTGATATTGGCGTATGTATACGTAACCGCTGAAAACAGAACATGTATTTCACCTAGTCAATCATAATAAACAGTTTTTGAAATATAAACTCTTATATTAGCTAATACTCATATTCACTCACATTCACTCTGAGTGGCCACTCGTTTTTTTTTTCCATTCAAACTTTCACACTCCCCACATTTTCATTCACACACTGGACTTACATGTTTACGAATTCATGATAACAATAATCTCCTGAAATAATATATTTTAGACATTTTATTAATCATACACTATAACGTTCACAGTTATACAGTTTACCTCGAAGTTTACCTATGGTTACAACGATTACCTGGTATCCTTTATACCCTGATCACGAACTTGGTCCCACCATTCAAGAGTGATTCTCAGCTCCTTTCCATCGACCTCCGTGATAGGTAAGTTCTTTGGCAAGCCATCGTCCTCTGACGTCACGTTTGGCGGTCATTCGCTATGTCGTCGCCTTTTCGTCTCGATACCTTGGATCTCCAGTTTTACCCATAATCCCACGACGTACCGACAACCAATCATAACCAATATTATTATAATGCCACAAAATAAAATCCACAATAAATTGTTCCTGATTCGGGGAGAATATTTCATTTTCTGCTCTCACAAATGCTCCTATACCTAAGCCTACTAGATGGGGATTTCTCACAACAATTATGGTTAGTAAACAAAAATAAATGGAGTGCAGCACGGGCTGACAGTGATGTATACATGTCTCTCTCCACTGACAAAACCTTAAGCGTCGGGCTCTCTAACTTTCTATGTTCCTGAAAAAGATAAATTCCAGTGCGGCAGCTGACTAGGCCATTCGTTTGTCTAAGCATTCGTCTAGTGTCTCGAAAGTGCTGGAAACATGATTAATTTTAGAGGTGATTTTCAAAGTTTTTAATTTTGACCACGAAGCTGGAAGTATGTGTGCCACAGCTAACTTATCCGCTTCCTGCCTACACGGATAGCTTTCTGAAACCAAAATGAGGGAGTCAGCGACTAAGCTACAATCACACGGCACTCTCACGTGTAGTGCACCCAGGCTCTTACGCTCTGTTATCTTAACTGTAGTGTTCGAAGTGTATCTGCACACAAACTCTAAATGCTCAACAATATGGGTTAGTACATAGGTGAAGTCGTCTATCTGGGTGATAAGTGGCACGTCACCTGACACACATGAAAATACACATAGTGAGCCTCAGCTCTTGTATGGTCGCACCCATAAATGTTTTTCTAGGGCAACGTGATTCGGACACAGCATCACCGGCGTATCTAGGGACATAGCATAGTGGATTAATATTCGGCTGACAGTGCTGCAGAAGGCTGCTCCCTGTATCACTACCATACTGTCTTCACTGTTAACCACAAATGACGTTTCCCTGCTTAATGGTACAAGTCTGGTTATTCCATGCAAAAGGTATTATTAAAGGGGTGTACAATTTCCACTGGGACGTAAGTTTCTTGATTGGAATCTGCAAATTTATTAAGATTGAGTTACCAGAAATTACACAATCAGCTATTTCTAACTTAAGGTATTTAGACACTTCCTCCACTGGTATCGCTAGGTCATAGCTGTCCGCTTTTAATGCAACTGTCAATTTTTGTTAAATCCTCTCTTAGCTTATCTACAGTTATTATAGAATTCGGGATCTTCCCCTCTCGACATTGACTCAATATCTCTAGGCGTGTAACAAGTTGTAACAATTGTAACTGACGTACTGTATGGTTGTAAACAAACTAAAACTCTTGTGATCATTTCTCTGTTCGTTTTGTGAATTCCTGCTTCTGAAATCGATCGATTAATTTGGTTATGTTAACGCCAACATCCACGACACGTGCGAAGGTCCTCTCTACTTCTGCACTGTAATTCTTCATTACCTAAATTGACATTCTCCTATTTCTGAAAAGGCTTCAGTTACTTGCTCACTTAAGCTATTTTTCAAATTTTGACATTAAATATTGATTAGTGAATAAAGGTTTTTAACTGTCGTTTAGTCGTTACTCCACAGCACCAATGAGCCGAAATCTCCTATCACACTTAAACTCCTCTGGACTCTAGCAGACATACTATTAGACTTTACATATACATCGGATTTCCCACTGAGGCTCGAGTTCAGCCATTTTCACTTGCTGTCCCTATTCTTTTATCGGCCTGAAGAATCCATGCGAACAACATACATTGGGGATCATTTAATACTCTGTTACAAAAACCATTATTCTGTGGCAGTGACAAATGAGCCATATCGACCTCTGGCAACACACTTTGATACACTAGAGGAACTGATGACTCGTACATCACCATCTCGGGAATCTCTTTCCAGTACACCCCTGTAGTTTACAGATATCGGCACCCGGGTGTCGCTGTGCATCCCGGTAACTGCGAACTGCAAACAAAATACACTTACACGTAACTAGATACATCACCGCTATCTGGTATTCCATAGCCGCTCACCTCGTTTCCTGTCTCTGTCAGGACTTAGGTACACACACAAGTAACACAATTAAACAAGAAATAAAATGTTAAACACTGTACGATAAATAGCAATTATTTGAAAATTATTAAATCAGTTCTGAGAATTAAACGTATATGAATATATATATGATGAACCACGATTATGGGACTCAAGTTGTCTTCAGTTCACTTATGTCCACGCGAACACTGACACTAACCGAACGAATTGTCCTCAGCAAGGTCTTCACACTCTCCCCTTCCGTTCGAACTTTGATCTTGCTGACGGCACGTTCATAGTTCCATTCACCGGCTATTTATTGTCGTGAAGCACACCGTCCATGAGTTCCTCATTTCGTGCACTAATGTTAAGGTTTTACTACCACTCACTACA
This sequence comes from Homalodisca vitripennis, assembly GCF_021130785.1. Taxonomy (NCBI): domain Eukaryota; kingdom Metazoa; phylum Arthropoda; class Insecta; order Hemiptera; family Cicadellidae; genus Homalodisca; species Homalodisca vitripennis. The sequence goes on along the minus strand of NW_025779049.1, from coordinate 25,603 downwards.
ATTCACAATAAATTGGAAAGTCCAAAAATTGAACATGGTCCTACATTAATAATTATTAATCTACCTTTTACTAAATATTATTTACAACTACTTTTAGTCCATTTTTTTTTGTTTACCATAACCCTCTCACAGTGTCCTAGGGTAGTACCGCTTCAGCCGACTAACGTGAATTGTGTCCTGGAACGGAGGCTTCTTTCCTTTGGTGACTAGTATCACGTAGTTCACGTCCGATAGCTTAGCCTCGACCTGGTATGGTCCATACCATCTGTGTAGCAGCTTAGTCGATCTACCCTTCTTGCGGATGGGAGTCCACACCATTACTTGTTCCCCTGGTTCAAATTCCACATGTCGATGGGTCCTATCAAACCTCTGTTTCTGCTTCTTCTGTGTACCGCTGACTTCTGTACGTCTTCACGGCACTTCTGAACTCTCTCCAGCACTTCCTCGACTTGTGGGTCCTCTGACGCATGTTGGCGTAGGGACACGTCTATGGGGAGTCGTGCTTCTCGACCATACATAAGGAAAAAGGGTGTGTGTCGAGTGGTCTCTTGTACAGATGTTGTTATAGCTAAAGCAAGTAAGGCTTACATACAAATCCCAGTCTCTCTGGTTAGTGCTGACATAATTCGACAGCATTTGGGCCAAAGTACCGTTAAAATGTTCTGTCAGTCCATTACACATGGGGTGGTAGGCAGTTGTAAATACTGGTCGTATTCCCAATCCTTTTAACAATTCTTTCACCAAGGAGGATGTGGAAATTCGTCCCTCTATCTGACAATATCTTTCTTTGGGCATCCGAACTTACAGATTATCCTGTTTACTAGGAACCTCGCTGTTGTTTCAGCAGTCGTGGTTCTCGTTGCCTCGGCCTCTGCCCACTTTGTGGCGTAGTCTACTGCTACGATTATATACACATTCCCTTTCGCTGACCTCGGAAACGGTCCCAAGAAGTCCACTCCTATGGTGTCTAATGGCTGTCCCACGGGAATAGGTTTGTAAGAGCCCTGCGGCTGCTCGTTTGGGTGTCTTGCGACTCTGGCAGTCCGGGCACGTTTTTTACGTATCGTTCAACTTCCTTAACCATATTTGGCCAGTAGTATCTGCTTTTTATCTTGAATGAGAATGTTTTACTGAACCCCAGATGGCCGCCAGATAACGGACTGTCATGACATTCAAATAACACCTCATCTCTTGATACTTTTTGGGATCACTAGTAACTTCTTGTGACCCTATATGTGCGACATTCTTCTTATATAGTAACCCGTCTTCAACCATAAAGCTCTTAGCCAACCGTCGATCTGCGCTAGCTGCTCCGTCGGGGTCTTGAACTGCTTTCTATTATCCTCTTGCAATCGGGATCTTCTCTCTGTAGACTGGTGAGATCTTTCAGGTTAATTGCTAACATTGGGATATCATTGGTCTTGTCCTGATCCTCCGGATCGTCTACCCCTCCGTGATTCCTTGATAGACAGTCTGGTACCACGTGCAATCTCCCTTGCTTGTGTTTAATCTTGTAGTCAAATTCCATAAGTTTGAGAGCCCAACGGCCCAGTCTGCCCGATAGGTCTCTGTTCTTGTCTAACCAACATAGCGCGTGGTGGTCCACCACTATAGTAAACTTTCGGCCCCACAAGAACTGCCTAAAATGTTGCGCCGCCCAGACAGACCACAGCGATGCACTCTTTCTCAGTTGTAGTGTATTTCTTCTCGGCGTCCGATAACCTTCGTGAACCATACGCTACTGGAAGCACTGTCTCTCCATCCTTTTGCATAAGGGCTGCGCCTACTCCTTGGTCACTCGCATCAGTGTGCAACTCAATGGGCAACTCTGGGTCAAAATGTCTCAGAATTGGAGCTGATGTCAGGCGCTCCTTCAGATCTACAAAGGCTGCCTCCTGTTCAGGACCCCAATGGAATCTTACATCCTTCCTGGTAAGATGGACTAAAGGACCAACTACTACCTTAGAGAAATTCGGCACAAAAGATCTGTAATAATTACACATACCAATAAATGATCGCAGAGCTCTTAGTCGTCTTGGAGCCTCAAAGTCTTTTACTACTTGTATCTTGTCAGGGTTGGGACTTATACCTTGGGCGTTTACGGTATGTCCTAAGATCTTGACTTCGCTATACCCGAACGAACATTTGGTTGGATTAAGAGTCATAGAGGCTGATCTAAGCCTTTCCAAGACCTGCCTTAATCTGCTCAGCATGTCATCATATGCTGGTGCCATGACCAATACGTCATCAAGGTAAACCAGACAGCTCCCCCATTTCAACCCTGCTAGTACCTGGTCCATACATCTCTGGAACACCGCTGGGCTAGTCTTGAGTCCAAAGGGGGTACATTCCCACTCCCAAAGGCCGTCTGCCGTTATAAAAGCAGTTTTGTGCTTATCCTCCTCCTTAATTGGTATTTGCCAATAACCAGAGTTCAGGTCGAGGGTGCAGAACCATTGACATCCGTTCAAGTATGTCAATATATCTCCAATTAATGGTAAGGGATACGCTAGATCTTGGATACATAGGTTCAATTTACGGTAATCTACACAGAACCTCCATGTGTCGTTCTTCTTCTTTACGAGTACAACTGGGGATGCGTAAGCGCTATTACTTTTCCGGATGACTCCTTTCGTTAGCATTTCATCCACCTGCTCCCTGATAATCTCTCGCTCACGATGCGACACCCTATAGGGAGGTTGATGCACTGGGGTATCGTCAGTGAGCGGAATGGCCAGTTCACACACGTTTGTTCGTCCTATTTGAGATTTCTTCCAGGCAAAGCGGTCTCTAAACTCTGTCAGCAGTTTAAGTAGGGCTTTTCTTTTCTCTGGGGATAATTGCGGATTAATATCTATGTTCGCCTCCTCAAGCTCGCTCTTTTCTTGTCTTGCTCCCTCGACTTCGCTGGTCGGACGTTTCTTCTCGCAGTTCACCAGATTTCATAATACCTCCGCTAAACACTTCGCCTCTTTGTAGGCACCTTTTATCATCTGCCAGATTCATCACCAATACTTGGTTAGGTGGCTCGGCGTGAGTCAATCCGTAGGGCAATAGAACAGATTTTTTCTCTAAAAATTCCTTCCTTTGGTTCCATAACTCCTAAAGTGGGCAACAAACCTTCGTACTTAATTTTCAGGAGTCTCTGACTTCTTGGAGGGAGTTCAGTAGAATCATCACATATTACTCTCGCCTGTATCTGTCTTGTCTTTCTTCAAACTGTATGTGCTTCAACCACGAGGGGTCTGGAGGTGGACGCAAATACTTGGCGTCTTTTTTTCCGCGCTGAGGAAATCTACTGAGATTTTTCTTCCGTTGGCGATTATAAATTGGGGCTCTTCTCCTCGAGAAATCTATTTGTTGTACCAAACTTCAGGTGGAAATCGTTACCCAGGATACAACAGTCACCCACTCCTTTGGCCACAAACACTGGGAACAATATCACACAGTGGCTGATTTCTAAGATAATTTCTATTCTACCCAAAATCTGTACCGGCTCATCGGTGGCTGTCTTAACATTCATTCCTTGTACTGCTTTAATCCTGTCTCTCACGTTGGCTACCAGATTCTCATCAACACAACTCCACACAGGCCCCAGTATCTAATAATTATTGGCATTGTCCTCTGATTTTAATTTTCCTTTTATTTCCAATACTCCCACGGTCCTAACAGTACTGGCCTCGGGACGAGGGAATTCCTTGGGTATAGCGTTGGTAAAATCCCCACGGCGATACTCATGGCGTGGATTACGGTTGTATCTCCCTCCATGTGTCATGCCATTCTCGGCGCTCATGTTCTTGGCACAAGACGCTCATCCTCTGTTGTCGGGAGCTCATTCTAGCGGAACCACTCGCTCCCTGATTTAGTGGTTCCCTCTGTCGTTTCCCTGATTTCCTGAGCGACAGGCAACAGCATAATGAACCGGGTCTAATTGCACTGGTAGCATATCACTCCGACCGTCACTATTTCTTCCACGATTCGAGGTGGAGTAGGCTCCTCTTGCTCTCCCTCGGTTTCCACCTTCCATACTGTTCACCATCTTGTGCTCTCTTCTTTCCCTCGGAACCTTCGGAACTGAACCCTTGGCTGTTGCTTATTGTTCTCAGTCATGCGGCCTCGTGTATCTCGATTCTTCTCCTGCTGTTCTAGAAGACGCATGCTTAACTTGGCAAATTCAGATGTTAAGTTTTCTAGTTTGCTTTCTAGCTCCTGTGTTTCTTTCCGTTCTTGGATGGCTGACTGGCGTTCCCTGTAGTTGTCGCCTTTGATGAGACTTCCCCCAGTAGGTGGTCTACCCGCTGTCCAGCCATGAAACGTGCGGTCCTGGATCTTCCTTACGTTAGCCAGTAGGCTTTCTAGAGTGTCATTGGTCATCACCATCACTTTCTCCAATAGAGATGGCCTTAATCCTCTTAAAACATGTTTGATCTTAGTTCTCCTCGTTCATTCCGGGGTCCACTTTTGAACATAAATTTAACACATCTTGTACATACGATTTTTTTTTTTTTCCTACGGGCTCCTCCTCCCCTTGCATCCGCATCCGCAACCGCAGTCGGAACTCCATCTGTTCATCCCAAGCGATTGCTTGAAACGTATCCTTCATTCCATTCTTTACCCGCTCCCAGGTGATATTGGCTCCTAAAGATTGCTCTAGGTTTTCGTACCATTTCAGAGCTGCCCCTTCCAGGTAACAGGGGAGAATAACCAACATCTTATCCTCGTTCCAGCCATTGGCCCTTTGCCACTCTTCCAAATTGGGCTAGATACTCCTCCACGTTGTCCTCCATTCCGCCCCTGAACTTTCCTGGAGTAATAACAGGCCCCCTGGCTTCAGCCATAGCTTCTACTTCCTCTTCACCGTCAGGACCACTACCAGGTAGGGGAATTAAATCGACTTCAGCTACGGTTCCTTACTTCCTCAAGATGTCTTTGGGGTTGTCCTGGGTCTTCGGGAACCTCACTAACTGATGTCAGCCTTGACTGACTTCTTGTTTTTAACACTAAACTTGATGTTTGGGGACGACATAACGATTGCTCCACCCTATCACGAATTAAGATTTAAATAAAAAACCAAATCAGAACAAAATTAAATCAAAACAAAATCAAAATCACAATCACGATCCAAATAAAATCAACAATTTAAATATACATATTCCCCCTGAACACAAGGGTTATTCAAAACACCACAACATATCAATGCCGGCGACAGTCGTCGTACCAATTGGGTTTGACCTGGCCTACCCATGGACAAGCTCTCTTTTTTTTATTTATTTATTTATTTATTTTTTAAACCACTTTATAAAAACTCAAACTATTTCTCAAAATTATTCTATTCACCAATAAAAAGAAACAGCTTTGTTTACATCACGGGTAGGTTGCCTCCCTTACCCGGTACCTTGGTTTCGACGCACTGTGGCTGCTAATTAGGCTACTCTTACAACAACTACAAAATTATGTTCGGCTTACAAGCTACGAGAAAACAAATAAAATTATTTACTCCAAATTACACTTTGCTTTCAAAAGGTAACTACAATTATTTGGATCAAAAACTAACTTACTTACTCTCTTGTTCTTTCAATCTACATTTTTATTTTTTTTTCAACTTAATCAATTTACTTAAAAAACAATCCGAATTTTAAAAAGAAATATTCACTATTATATTATATTACTATTAAAATATTATATTACTAACCTGGGATCGTTAATCCGTCTTTGGTTCTGGATCACCTCAGGATACCCGGCGCCTCCACCAATTTGTCACGCCTCCTGCTCAGCTGGGGCGAAGGGGGTGTACTCAGGAACCAAACGCAGCTCAGAATACAGCAACTTTATTTAACTTAAACAACAACACTTCCGAACCCACGGACACCACGCGTCCACGACCATCACTAGGCTAAGCCCTACACTAGATCGGCCCTCAGGGAGCTCGGACGTCCCGCTCGCGCCGGAGTCCACTCTCGTACACACACCGCCTCGGGCGCTCCACCTTGCTGACCTCCCCCATCCAGTACTTCCAGACGGCGGGAACATGGGCCCCCGACGTCACAGTATAATTGATTGAAATTATGTTTTGTTAATTTAATTCCTTATCTTTGTATAACTCTCAATGCAAGTTTTAAATGGAAAAAGGGAAAAGTACGCGTTTTTTTCATTCTTTTTATTTCAATTAAATTGTCTAATTTACCAACAAATCGATAAAACTAAGTGTATTACCTATATGTTATGTGACTTATATCCTTAATTTAAACTGATAAACTCTGTATTGTCTGGTGGGTGTCCCAATTCCACAGCTGGTGCAAGCAGTCATGTGTGCATGCACATTGCGGTTACATAATACACTGGTTCCGGATCGCTATGTACTCGGGTAAGTTCCACTGTCCAGAGCTATGTGTGGAGATACATGGTATTGTCCTGGTGTATGTCCAATATTCACGGCTGGTATAAAGCAGTCATGTGTGGCATGCACATTGCGGTTACATAATACACTGGTCGGATCGCTGTGTAGCTCGGGTAAGGTTCCACTGTCCGGAGCTTGTGGGGAGATACAGTTGCAAATGGCCCATTGTTTTAACACGATTTAACTTTTATGTTATGTGGTAAAGAAACTGTAATTGAATTAGGTTTTACGCAAATGAGACTAATTTTTCTTTTTGAATTTTTTGACTAAATACACGAATTTGCCTTAGTAATGATTCCGGTAATTCTCTACGCTCATTTTAACGTGTTAAATTTTTATCATGTGATGCTATAATTTCCAAACCTGAAGCACCGTCATTACATGTATGTTGGGATAATAAATCATCCCATATCAATCCCAATTCTTCTCCATACAAGCGATCTCTTCCTTTAGTATTGTTGCTGTAGAATATAGTGGCGTTATCCGAATAAGATTTCCAATGCATTCCCTACACGTTTGTGGCGTGCACCAGAGGAATAGATTTGGATCCGGTAGTGAAGGTTTTGTCTAACATTAAGCCTTAGGAATTGCAAAGAACATCTTGCCATACCACTGGCGCAGAACATTTGTTTTTGGGCATAAGACCAAGAATTATGAATTATTCCCAATAATTAACACATTATTATTGACTTAAGAATGGTACGGATATTTCACTATCTGTGTAAGAATTTATAACTGTTACAAATGTATTAAATATATAGATATATAAATGTATGAAGTGCCCAATGCAGTAATCCAATTGTTAATAAGACCAAATTATTCACTTTATGCATATTATAATATAATCTCAAGGTAATTTATTAAATAAATAAATGCAAGGACTACCAGGTTAAATTAATTAGAATAAAGTTTAGCGTAAGTTGCATAAACGGGGTAGTCTTTTGTTCTTTGTTATAAAAAAAAATACTTTTATGAAATAAACGAGTGTAATTATGTTATGCCTTTTTTAATGTATAAGTACATAATTACGTATTTTTAACGCAATTAATTGAAGTAAGATGTTTAAGGAATCAGCAACTTTCCGTGCATTTAACTTTGGGCAGTAATGCAAGAAATCGGCAACACCATATTTGAGATCTTCAGTTTTGCCTTTTTGACTTGACTTGACGTTATTAGTTTTCTGTTCCGTCGTTTTGTTCGAGTAGTAAACGGCTGATTCTTAACCATTTTATTTCCATTAGTGGCTTACCACTTCAACACTCCAAGAAGTTAAAATTTTGGTGAATTACAGCTCAGTACACTGTAGCATTGTAGTACGAGAATCACATTAATTAAAAAAAAATAAGCCCATATTAAAACTCTCGTGTTTAGGTCTTCAATCCGTCAATAAAATTACTAACCTATTTTTTTAAAGCCATGCAATTAATATTGTACATACTATTATACAGTACAATGAAATATGTTTTTATGATTTATAGTTTGGGCATAGCTAATTAATGAGCCTATTCGATGTAAAAAACTGTAAATGACGTATACGTGTAGTGTAAATTGTTCTATGGACAATACTTATCAATCGTTATTTTAAATATTATTTTATGCTTACAAATAACGTTTATCAGCGTATCACAAAAAAAAACAAGGCAAAATAAACATAACCAGAAGTAAGCAAACATTGCTTGAGCTATTATTTATAATGTACTAAAAATGAAAGTGTTTGTTTATTTGTACCCTGTCCTTAGAGAGCATTAAAATCTTCTTTAAAGCATAAATTTTGTTCATACATACACAAACGTGTTAGTTCTGTAACGATTCTGGCGTTTTGTTCACAACACAAGCTCAAGTTTTTATATGTAGTTTAATTACGTTTTCAAAATTATATTTGTATATTTTTAATCAGTATAGCTGTAATAACAACTTAATATTTAGCTTGACGCATAATACTTAGTTTGTCCTTTTACGTTATATTCAATTAAATTAAATTAATATAGCTAAATGTTTTTGTAGCTAATGAACACTACAACTGTACAATGAACAACATTCGGTTGTTATTATCTAAAATACGATTTCTGGAAACTTATCCTAGGTTTCATCGGTTACTTTCGTCTCCAGGGCTAAGTAGGCCAAGCAGTACGATAAGTTAACTGATAACATGGTTCTTTGTGATTAGGTACATTCACAGCATAGGCCATTAACTGGACCAATATTAGATATCTGCACTGTCACTTACTTACAACAAGATATTACCAGTTTAATAAATGTCATTAATTGGTATAATATCAAATGCATAAACCCTTAATTTCGTGGAAATAGTAGGGAAAGGTCGTGAAAAGCATTTCTGAATATCTAATGCAAAAATGTTTTCTTTGTATTTCCGATTGTATGGACTTGGAGCCGAGAGTTAATTTACATTATATTTTCACACAATCTGGTTTTATGAAGTAGTAAGAGAAATTTCTTCTCTATAGATATGGATCTTAGGGCGTGCTATTTTTGCAAAAATGTAAATGGGAACTTATTAAATTTAAAATTACTATTCTTCAGGTCTTGATTTTCTTGTCCTTGACACTTAAAACCCACCGCTAGACGCATTGTTTATTAAGTATGTTGAAAATAAGGCCATTTAGAATTGTATCAGACACATGCGTAAGTACGGACGACAACACATAAACACTTGTGTTGAATAGTCGATGATAGGTTCCGGACTTTCACCATTAGAGCATTCCTAAGAAAGAAATTGTGGTTTTACAATTGGAATTCATGAACTAAGATGCTTTTTAGATCAAATGGATAATACATTTTTTTATACTAGAGAGGGATATCCATATACCACAGAATAGGCAGAGATAGAGGAACGTATTGAATGGAAGCCAATATTCGCTGCTCTAGCTATTAATTATGGATATCAGCTGCTGCTAGGTATGTATATGATGGAACATCGCAAACCATTTGCGTGCCAACAGCCTGTGATCCGAGCTGTTATCTATACACGATTGTACACCATATGTGGTCAGTAGTTTGTGTATATACAACATCTGCATGACTATACAGTAAACCAATAACATAGGCATACGCGTACTTAGTTGAGTTTGAGTAAAAGTATATGATATACTTAATCTCAATGTAATGTAAAACTATATATCCGTTCTTATTTTTGTTCGTTTACATACAGGGGTGCTGAAAAGTCCCGGGACGGTCTAAATAACTTTTGAACTAATTTACAATATAAGAAACAAAATTTACATCAAGCTTTTGCTCATATAAAACTATTATTTTTATGTATTTCACCATGATATCCTGCTTATGGGGGACGTCCCGCCTAGGGGTTGGTGAAAAATTCTTAAATAGAAGCATAGGTCGAGTCGTACATCAAATTAAAGCTCTTTTGATTAGAAACATTTTGGCGAAAATCTTACGTAAAACAGTTGACGCATTACAAAATGGCGGACACTCAAAGATTATAAAATACAGAATTTTTCAAATGCAAAACATTCTGGTTGTTAGAGAAAACTGAGACACTTAATCTTTTATTTTACCTTTCTTTTACTTCAAAATCACTTACCAAAACAGTTATAACAAATGTTCAAAGTGTTTGCCTTCAGTTTGCTGACAATATCCCAATCGATTGTAGAACGCTGAACGCTGATATCGCATTGTTTTAAAGCTCGGACAGGAACACCCTGAGCCTCTCTTACAATACGGTTTCTCAACTCATCCAAATTTTGAGGTTTTGTTTTAAACACTTTTTTCTTTGAGGTAAGCCCCAAAAGAATTAGTCTAAAGGGGACAAATCTGGAGAACGGGCAGCCATTCTATTTGTTCTCCTTCTAACCAATTCCACTTATGTGGAAAGACATTGTCTAAAAAATGTCTTACATGTACGCCATAATGTGGAGGGGCTTCCATCTTGCTGAAAACCAGATATTTTTCATTAAACAGATGCCTTACCTCATCACATGATCTAATACGGTTCACCAAAACCCGCGCATCATTAATAAAGTTATTCTTTCTCTGTCGGAAAGCGCCATAGCAAAATAAACTAGCACTACTGAAACTACTTGCAAAATTAGGGCTTGAAGACTTCTAAGTGACTGAGTTGATAAAACAACTGTATATGTCAGCTGGCAATTTCATTGTTGTCTTTTTGGTCTTGTTTGCTGATTACCTTCCAGATAAGGAAGGTAATAACCTTACCTGCTGATAAGGAATTTCCAGATAAACAATGCGATATCAGCGTTCAGCGTTCTACAATCGATTGGGATACTTGTCCAGCAAACTGAAGGCAAAACACTTTGAACATTTGTTATAACTGTTTTGGTAAGTGATTTGAAGTAAAAGAAGTAAAATAAAAGATTAAGTGTCTCAGTTTTCTCTAACAACCAGAATGTTTGCATTTGAAAAATTCTGTATTTTATAATCTTTGAGTGTCCGCCATTTTGTAATGCGTCAACTGTTTTACGTAAGATTTTCGCAAAATGTTTCTAATTAAAAGAGCTTTAATTTGATGTACGACTCGACCTATGCTTCTATTTAAGAATTTTCACCAACCCCTAGCGGGACGTCCCCCATAAAGCAGGATATCATGGTGAAATACATAAAATAATAGTTTTATATGAGCAAAAGCTTGATGTAAATTTTGGTTCTTATATTGTAATTAGTTGAAAAGTTATTAGACCGTCCCTGTACTTTTCAGCACGTATTTAAAAAACAACAATACATACAACAACAACATATTTTAACAAATTGTGACTTATTAAAAATTGTTCTATTCCATTACATTCAATTATTTTATCTTAATGAGATAAAATTTGTTTAATACAAAACACGCTCACTAACAGTTGATGAATTCAATTGAACAAGTAATAATTACGCTATTTAAAGTGGTTATATCTATTTTGTAATTGTCTAATTTAACTACGGTTAATAAATATACTGACTATAAGTTTATAATTGACGAGTATTTTTAAATTTATCATATTTCACGGAAATGTGATATTTAAATAAACATTGCTATATAATTATTACCAAAGCTATTCACGACGTTTTCAGTTCCACTATTTTCGTTTCTCTTCTTCACGTTTGTCATCTGGAGCTTCGAGTTTAATACGATAGTAAAGATTTAAACTGCAGTATAAATAGGAAATTTGTCCTTACATCAAAAACTTTTTCACTTTTCAAATATTTGTACGGTATCCTAATTAATATTAGTAAAATAAATGGTCACTATCTAGACACCTAATATTGATTGATACTAGTTAACAAACGTCTTCAAGCAACGTGTAAGTACTGTATTAGTACCAAATTTAGTTTGAATTTGCTAGAAATATAATGTTCCGCTAAATATAAATGTTCACTATTACTTTCGCAATAATACTATTTAGCATATTATCCAAAACTTTGTACAGGCGGTGTCTAAAACATTTATGAGTTATCACAAAACATACAGACCCAAGTATTATTGCAAATGAACAGAGAATTAGAAAAACTTGTTTTTATTTAGCTCTACAACAATAACCTGCCTGTAATTCTTTCAGATTAAAAAAATTTAAGAATGCAATTTGTTTTACAATTACTTGAGATTTTTAAAATACGTGCAATATCGAGTTTTATTTTTGTAAATAACTGAGTTAAAAAAGTAAGAAAAAATACAAATGGCTATCCGCCTAAAAACCTGTTATTGTCTGAGACTTGCTAGCAAAACTTATCCAAGCTACGAGTATATGCTAATACTCTCTCTGTACCAAGTGCATTCTGGATCTGAGCAGATATCCTATTTAATTGCTCATATTAGATTGCATAAGCCCATATGTACAAATAAATAACACAAAATACTTAGGATTATAGTGGATTTTGGTTCTTAGGGTTATGATCGGAGAAATACAAAAACATCTCTTGGAAATTCCGTCCTAAGAGTTACTGCAATAGCCAGATTTCTATGAACTCTATACCTAAACCATTGCGATGGACGCGTGTTTCTTCTGCCATTCGTGTTATAACTTTTTTGATATATGTTTCTCTCTTTGACTAGAAGTTTTCTCAGTTTCTTATCCTAAGTGAACAAAATGGGAGATGTCAGCAGACACTGAAGCTTAAGGATGTGTAGAAATACACTAATACTATCAAAATGACAGGTTTAATCTGTTATAAAATAGTATATTAAATTAAAAGTCTGTAGTGTGTATTTATTAGTTTAGTTAGGTAGTGATCCACTTTTTATTATTACTAGGTTTCATTGAAAATAATCCCTGACATTTAAGTACTGTATATTACACTACGACTTTTAACTGGCTCATCAACCTTCACTTGTATTACTGGCTGTTCTGTAATTAAATCCTCAAAACAATAATCTAAAATAAATCTAGGTATTTTTTGGAAAATGAATACAACATACAACATGAGGTGCCTATCTATAATAGCAGTTAACCAACTGGAAAATAATTCTATTTAATGACGTGGAGAACTCTCAGTTTTTGGAATTGTTGTTGCTCCCTCCAGTGGGTCAATTATTATATTGCAAATTTTAATAAGAAAAATGTCAATTGATACGAATTAAAAATACAGTATTGAGGTCCCAGTTCTACTAGGTAAATGAAGTTCGGACAGTTAAAATGCAGTGCCGCGTGGTCAAGAGAATAATAAAAGTATAAGTCACAAGGACATGGCTCGCATGTTTGTTTCTTACAGCCCGTTATAACTTTGTTATTGCTGGGCTTGTTGTTTTATTGCAGCATTCTTGCAATTATGAAGATAACCTTTAGTGGGAAACTTTGTCTTGTTTCTTTTATTTATACTCGGAGTGTTTCTTTAGACTTGTGATCAAGATGGTACTGTTATTTTGTTTAATTTTTACATTCAGTTTGTAGTAAACAGCGAGAACTATGGGAAATAAAAGTAAAAATGTAAATTAAGGAGTAAAATTTATCATAATTTGTGGCTAGTTATATTTTATTAGTATTACATATTTTTAATAATAAATATAAGATGCATAAAAATAAAATTTCAGTTTTTAAATATACTTTATTTCTAATGATAAAAATGTTTGTAGATTTTTGATTTTAATACATAAAACAATGTTTTTAGTAATATATAAATTATACACGATTCCAAATTGCAAATGCATTTACAGGATGCTAAAAGAAGTGTGAACAGGCCGTGACCGCAGCTGACACCTGAGGAGGTAGCAAATGGTGGGGGAAAAAGAGGGAATTGGCATGAAGGAAGTGATACTAAGAAAAACAGCTGAAACATATGCTGAGAAACTTTTGTGTGGAGAAGCTGGCCATCATTGTCCGGATGAAGTGAAAGTATCAACAGAGGAAGCCAACAACTTGAGCGAAGTGCTGAGTAAAGTTAAAAAGGGCAAAGGAATGAGTAAATAAAGAGGGGCTGGAGAAGGCAAGATCAGGAGCTGATCCCTTTTTGAATGGGGTCAGTTTGAAAATGGGTCTAACTAAAAGGTTAGAAAAATATTCAAGGTGTCGTCATGTATTCCGAAGGACACAGGTAAATAAGGGATGAAAACCTTTTGAGGAATAACCTTCGCAGAGCATACGACACATGCAAATATGCAAGAATCTAGGATAAGTACTTATGGATGGTCTTCATGAGGCACCAAAATACAAAATAAATAAATGAAATTCAAATATTCAGACTGAAACAACATCTAATTACTATGGCTTTTTTTCTCGATCGGCGAATTCATTGATCAAACTTTTTAGATTTACTTTATATAACCATTTATCTTTTGTTATAGAAGACCATGTTTCCTGAGCCTAATAATTACCTATCAGCCTTCCTGGCTTATTTTGACCCTCTTTTCAAGGTTTTTAACGCCCCCCCCTCTCTCTCTCACTCTCTCTCTCTCTTATCGAATCCCAGGCCTTCACAAAAACCATGAAGTCTTTTGTGCAACTCTTGCTTGATCCAATACCTCTGCAATATGGCTAAAATAACCAAGGGATCTTAAAGAGTTTGCTCTATTACACCATCGAAAATACAAATATGACGAGCTCAGCTGTTTCTTCAGCCTTGTCACATTTCCTGCACACAATTTCCTTAACGTGAATGTCTATTCTGTTCAGATGGCTTCGGAATATCGAAATTCCCTGTAATAAAACCAGATATCTTTCGGTTCTATCGGTTCTGCTCTGTTATATACTCTGATAAAATATACGCTTCTTGGCATTAATTCTGGCGAAAAAAACACAGTGAATTTTTAATAATAACACCTACAAGTACAACCTATCTTTTTAAGGTGAGTAAAAATAACTTACTTTGCAGTGTATTCAGAAAATCGAAAGAAATTCTCTCCTTGCTCTCACCGGAGGTTAAAGAGTTCGGTCTAAGGAACTGTAAAACACAAAATTCTATTATATAAAATTAATGTTTATTATAATTAACGATAGAAGTTGTATAAGCTTAAAGATGTAGTCACTAAAAAAAAATCACATGTGGCTCAATCCATCGATAGCAAAGTATAATATAATAATATTCCTTTATTGCATAAAAACAATTTACAACAATTGCATTGCAAGCGTCAGTAATGGTAACAAAAAATACATCAGTTATTTGATGATTTGTCAACTAAAATTATTATTTAATGAAAGGCAATAATCAGAACCAGGGATTTTTCTCGTTGCTCTTAATTTTCAAAATTTTCATCCCAGCGGCCCATCATGAACTCATCAACAGAATAAAATGCCTTTGATACCAGGAGGTGTTTTAGACGAGCTTTGAATTTGTTTGGATCATCGAGTTGTTTGATAACTTCAGGGAGCCTATTGATTATTCTGACACACCAACTTGTGACGGCAAGTGTTCAAAAGCAATTGTTCTGTGTTTGTTCGATTCTAAAGTTGTCCCTGCCTCTAGTCTCGTACTGATGGACAATCCCTACCCTGCAGCAACTCACATTTGAGTCTACAGTACAGGGCGACATCGAGAATATAGAGGCAGGGTAAAGTCAGCAATCCAAGCTCCCTAAAGGAATCTTTACACGACTCTCTGGGGTTCAATTTTTGAAAGAATTCTGACAGCTTTCTTTTGAGTTCTAAATACTCTTTCGAATTTGTACTTAGAACAGCTGCCCCACAGTCTCAAGCCGTAAGTCAAATGTGGATGTATCAGGCCAAAATATGCCGTTTTCAATACATCCAAAGAACAAAATTTTGCAAGATTGCGCAGGACAAAAATGCCCGAGGCAACCTTGGAGCAAACCTTTTCAATGTGATCGTCCCATGTCAGTCCTCGGTCAAGGTGCATTCCAAGGAACTTAATGGATTCAGCTTCATCAAGAAGAACAATCGTCCACCATCACTGCAGGCCGTAGTTCTTGGTCTTGTTGCTGCCGGAGGCAAAAAATTCATGACGTTTGATTTTCGAGCCGTTTGTTTTCAGATTGAGATTTGAGAAATGCTCGATGCATGAATTCAACTCAATAAATGCCTTCACTTCGAGATCGTGTTTTGATTTTGATCTGATGCAGAGGAGTCGTGTCGTCAGCGTATTGAGTCACCTTTCCATTCTGGATTGATGACGTCAACCTAATGACGTAAATTATGAAAAGGACTGGCCCTAATATTGATCCCTGAGGGACACCATAGGGCATTTTTCACTTTTGCTTGACATGGCATATCGCGATCTGTACGCACTGCTCTCTATCCTGAAGATAAGACGAGAGCCAGTTGTGCGGCAGACCCCGAATACCACTTGTCCACAACTGGTGCATCAGTTTTGCATGATGCACACAGTTCCAAAAGCTTTGGAAAGGTCGAGGAATATGCTTAGCACATGTTCTCTCTCCTTTCCAGGCCATCGACAACATTGTGAATGAGATCCGTTACAGCATCGATTGTCGATTTGTTTTTCCTGAACCCGAATTGTTCGGGACAAAGAATTTCATAACGGTTCAAAAATTTTTCGAATTGTTTGAGAAATGCTTTTTCAAAAATTTTGCTGAAAACAGGGAGGATGGAAATCGGACGATAATTGCTTGAGATGCAAGGATCGTCTTTCTTGAAAATTGGAATGACTTTGGCTGTTTTCAATGCAGAGGGGAAAACGCCTTGTGCAAAAGAGAGATTAATCAATTTTGTGATTGGTGTCAAGAAGTGCTTGAAGCACCTTTTGATTAACCATACAGACATTCCGTTGATGTCGCAAGACTTTTTTGGTCTCAGATCTTGCACGATACGGGCCACCTCAGCCTCACCTACAGGAAAAAGAACCATAGATGAGACCGGTCCCGTCAATGGCTCTTCGCGAGAGCTGTCCAAGATAAACGAGTTATCTGGTTCAGCTACGGTCGAGAAAAATGTGTTAAATTCACTTGCCACTTTAAAGGGATCGTCAATTGTGTCATTTATTGTTTTTAGTGTCGGAACCGAGAATTTGGAAAATTGTGGTTGATTTTTGCTGCTATTAATGATGTTCCACGCGCTTTTTGAAAAGTTTTCTGATTGTTGTAATTGGTCTTCGACGTCTCGTGCCTTGGCTTTCTTTATTTCTTTTCGATAATTTTGTTTGTAATTGCGAAAAAAGTTTTTGAACTCTTCATTTTCAGTCTTGACATATATCGAATGGTAAAACATGAGCCTTTCTCTTAGTTCAAGAATATCCTGGGTAATCCAGGTATTCTTGCCCTCTTTGATACGCTCTTTGAAATTTTTGAACGGGCAAGTGATGTTTAAAATGAAAATTACTTTGCCAAGAAACGCGTTGAAGGCGTCCTCTACTCGGTCAAAAGAATCCAAGAAAGACCATGATTCTTTCTCGAGATATTTTTTGAAAAGATTTACATTTGCAGCTTTTAAATCTCGTTTTGTTTTCATGGCGGGAGGTTCAGATTTTTGTTTGGATTTTGTGAAAATGGCTTCCTGCGCGAAGTGGTCAGAGATGGCCGCGTCCATTACAGAGACCGAAACATCAGGAACATTTGTGATGACGTTGTCGATGGCTGTGCTCGATGTGGCGGTCACTCTTGTTGGTGAGTTCACGGACCAGTTTAAACCGAAAGAAGCAAGAATAATCGCGAAACCGCTGGGTCAGGGGGTTGGTGCGATCCATCGCCGTCGATATTGAAGTCACCAACGATAATGAACTTCAATGATTTTGAACTGAACAAATTTTAGGAGGATTTCAAGGTTTTTCAAAAAAGGTTGTGCTGCCACCCATTTGGGGATCTGTAATAAGCCAATTACTACAATTTTTCCAACGGAATTTTGATCAATTTTTATTCCAGCCACTTCAAAGTTAAGATCACAGCTATAATCCACCCTGAAGGGCTGGAAATTCAATTGAGGATTGAGACAAATATTGCCACAACCCCACCACCCCTTTGAAATTTGTTCGGTGAAAAGAGTTAGCCCAATTCGTAATTGTTGATTCTGAACATAGCGACAGTGTCAGCCGTGAGGCCATGTTCAGAAACAACGAATATGTCGGGGTGGCAGCTCTTCTGCCATGAGTGTCAGCTCGTCTATTTTATTTGTGGCAGACTGGCGCATTCTGGTGCACCACTGAAAAAACAAGGGTTGAATTTTGAATTTTGTGAATTTGAATTTTTGTGATTGATTGATTGGTGATTCCCTAGTTTCTGATAAATAATTTATGTTATTTGCACAAGACTTGAGGATATGGACAGGTTTTTTTGTGGATTTTTCACCGGAGACGAGTTTGGCAGGCCGCTTTTAACCGCCTCCGCGAATGAGTCGAAGGGCAAGACGTGGGGCTGGGCTGCGGCTGTCCAAGGTGACAGGGTGGGTGGAGAGTGGTGGCGCAGATGCAGTCTTCTGAGGTCCGGTTGACGGCGTCTCAGCAGCGCTGGCTGCAGGCGGTTGGGATGATGGCGCTCTGAGGACAGAGGGTTTCATCCTCCGCAGACCTATCCACCACCAGCTCCGCCAGCAGGTGCTTACTACCAAGAACCTGCAGGTGCATGCCCGTGTTGTGTGAAAAGCACCTCTGCCGATGCGATTGAAGTCCATCACCACTGCCCCATGGTGCCTCTCGCACAGCTCTTCAATATAGTTGTTGATGAGAGCGGTCTCTTGATGGATTAGGTGAGTGTGCTGCAGATCGTGTCTGTGGGGCAGGGGTGTGAGACGACAACGCTGGCGGTTCTCAGCTTTCTCGTGATACGCTGCTCGAGATGCTTGTAGATGTTTGTATTGCTGGCCAGAGGCGACGTCGTTTGTCCCTGCTATGATGACGCAGCAGCTCCCGGGCGCAGGCCGAGTCGTCGGCTACCGCCTCCAGCAGTTTACCCCCTGACTTACAGACGCCCTTTACTTTGGGTCACCCGAGTGATTTTTCGCCTCACAAGATCAGTTAAGTCACGGGTATGGTATGCTTGTCACCGCTCGATGAGAATTGAAGAAAAAGGCAGTGGAGTTCTAAGTTTTCTTCTTCTTGGTCGTTTTTTTCCTTCTTCCGCTCGCCACTGGGAGTGTTGGGTATGACAGAGGGTTTTAGTTTGACGTTTCGAACTGTTGTTGAGCCAGCCAAAGCCCTGATACCTATTCTCCGTTTTGACTGGAAGGTGTTTTCGGCTGTGGTTTACCACTGTCCACTTCGGGCGGCTGCCCCTCTGTCACACCCGCATTTCTCCATCTTCTTCCCCCTCAAACATCGAATTTCCGCCTCAAGAAACCTCAATTGGTGATCCTGAGGCTAGCCACGAGGTCCTTGGTTTCGGTGCAAACCACTGGTCCCTGCAGTTGGCCGCAGGTCACACTGCACGCCGCAGTCAGCCGCGGAAGCGCGATGAGGTGGGTCACACTGCACACACTCCCGCAGTCCGCCGCGGAAGCGCGCACGTAATGAATCCACTCTCGGACGTATTTGCCACGAAAACCCTGAATCTGTGTATTGCATTAGACGTGTATCCGACTCGATAGAGTGGTCCAATACACGTTTATATTTATCATTGAGCTGCAGTAGATGGTCTTTAAGCATTTGGTTTTCAGCAACCAAGTCGGCAGCCTCCGTTTGCTGGCACGGACTGTGCAGCGTCAAGTGATCCGAGTGGAGTCGAGGTGCCTACGGACGTCGCGGGTGACACGGCAGGAGGCGTCATCGCGACAACCCGAGTCGGCAACGCAGGCTGCACGCGTGGAAGGTTCGGTTTTGCTCAACCGACGCGGGCGTCACGGCAGACTCTGCCAACGAAGCAGCAGGGGTCGACGATGCGCAACCGAGTGTCGCGGGAGATGCGGCAGGCCGGATAGGAGTAGGCGAGAAGGAGAGCGTTCTCATGGTGACAGGGTGGGACCCTAGGTGCTTGCCGCTGGACGTCACCACTTGCGTAGCATCACAGCGTTGGTCCTCACCTTAGCTCCACACTTCCCCCCCAAACATCGCCAAGCTCTGTCCCCGTTCTTCAAAACATGACTCTCTTTATATTTATGATTGTTGTAGAGGAGTAGAGGTTTGCCATTCTTCGTCTGTTCAATCGATAGAGTCATTTTGTTTTACAACAATAATAATGTTTGGTTAAATTCTCTTAATAATTAATTTTGCACTGGTGAATAAATGAATAAATAAATAAATAATTAAAACTAAGGATAAAATGGAATAAGTTAAAATGCTAAAACTAGTTTAAAAGTCACATAAAACATGTTAAAAAGTCAGCATAGAAAAAGAGATTTCAGAATTAAAATAACAGGCAAGATTGAAAGACCAGTCTTGAATATCACGATTAGCAAATAGCAGCACTATCTGTGAGAAATGAATGAAACTACTGTTATTATAATGAAATAAAATAATATTCTTGGACACAAAAAGATAACGCCGGGAGTGTGAATCGATCAGCGGCCCGGCGGAACTTCAGTCCACGACGCTGCCACTGAGCTACGCTCAACTTGATCGTAGGTCGTAGGTACTAATACTTGTGTCGCTCGAGACTAGCGAGTGAGTAGGCACGTGTATGTAACCTTCTGACTTGTGCTTGTCGGTTAGTCAGAATTAGGTTAGGAAAATAAAAGTTCTGTGCCTTACTCACATGGACGTTCCGACGCATTTAAAATTGAATAAATTGATAACTGTCACATTAAATAATTACAAAGTCACTAGCTTTACATTAACACTTCAACTCAATCACCACTTATTGAGATATAATTAGGAGACGATATAGTCTCACTGTTGTGCATTAGCGCATGTTCATGCGCAACCTCCACAATCCAAATCTAGACTTCTCACTGAAGTTATTTACTAGAGCAGTCAACAGAATTAGCTAGTAATACATGGTCATCTTTAATAGTACTAGGTCCAGCCATCGGATCGCGCTGTACATTATTTGAATGTAATCTATTTCTGTAATCTAGAGTATCAAAAATTTACTTTTTGTATTTTCAAGTATTTGGGATAAAATTGCCTATACTCCATTTACATAACAGCTAAAATTGCTTTTGGGTTACAAAGTTTTAAAAATGTTTTACAAACCGCTTTCCAGCTATGTATTTCATATACAAATATTATTGTTTGCATTCATTTTATAAAGTGTGCATAAATGTAGATAAAGTAGATACTTAAGATATAATTATTATTTTTAATAAGCCTATTTCGAAGTTGTGTTAACAGTTTAAAGATTACTTATGAGAAATAATGTTTAAGTCCTATAGCAAATACGCCTGAATTTTAAGATGAGTATGGATAAAATGAGTGCAGTTTGGATACCCATATTAAAAAATAATACGAAATCTAAAAAGACCTAAAAATTAAATAAACCTCAAAACAACAAAATTCGTATACACGCCATGACATTGAGGTCCAGGATCAAACCTTAGAGCCGGAGGTGGCTGCCTCTACCCTTTTATTTTTCTTTTTTATTGGGAGTCAATTTCCGCACGTTTAAGGTTTCAAGTCTAATGTTATTAAGCTTTAATACAGCTGAGAAAGAGAGTAGATTTTAATTCTCAGAAATTAAATATTTTGGAAACTCGTATAATTAAAGAGACTGCCCGAATTACTATTATTCTTGCAGATCAATATTGAAGAAACTTGAACCTGGCCTTTATATTTTTGTCTACCGTTTGCACACGTAAAACACAAACAGTGAATTTATTTTAATGTTTTTCACACAAACAATATTGGATATGTTAGTTACACATTCCCCAAACTCGTGTGTCACTGAACTGCAATTTATTTACAAATTCTTTACTTTTACGAACACACACAATAACCTGCTGTGCTTCTGCTGACTACTATCTATTGAAATCACAGTGCAAATAATGACATAGGAATCTTCCATCCCAAAAAATCCTAGTAATTTTAAAACGGTCTCATGTAAAGGGATCCACATAGACTACTGAAATCTGTTATTCATTGTATTATTTGTTTGGCATTTTCTTTATTTTGTTTTTCTCTATATAAACCTTTTTTGTATATGGATATCTCCTTCATAATCTGTCGCCCTAAAAGAGTAATTAAAAACTGTTTGAATACAATTCTATACACTCCATAAAAAATACATTAGCAATAATATAGAAATAATTCAGCTTATAGCTGCTCGGAAATTTAAAATAACTACTGTGGGAATTTGTGTCACTGAGTTTCTAATAATAAATTATTTTATTACTCGGCAAACCTTTAAAAAGCCTAAGGATTTTAAAGCCTGCAAATTCGCTGAAGAACAAAGTAGGAGAACCATTTTTACACTAACAACGACTAGTACCACGAGGCTGCAGTTGCAATAAATCATGTCTAGTTCTCTGGTTTCAGGCCAAGTTTCTGTTTAACAGTGTAGAACTTGTAACATTAGCGCTGTACAACTCTATTAGCAGCTTAAGCCTTATGCAACTCTATTATTTAAATGTAGAAGAAAGGCTTCTGAAAATTTATTGTTTGAATTTTCTATGAAAAAGATTAAGAATTTATTACATAAAGTTAAAAATTGTAAAATAATGCCTGAAATAGATACAGAGTGTCTCGTAACTCTCATTTCATTCCCTGTATTAAAGCTTTACATACTGGCAATACTGGTTCATTTGAAATTTTCAATCCTAACATCAAATTTAACCTTATTACTCATGGTTTTTTAACTGAAATTACATACACATATATGAACAACTTTATCTGATAAAATGTAAAAACGTGAAATAGATCAATTTCATAACAACCTATATTATACTGTTGTCATTCACTGTTATAAACTGCTACCTTTCCTAAAATCGTATGAATAGGTTACTTATTAATTATTTAACGATACTGACTTCGACAGAAATAACTAATTTGTGACCTATTCATATGAATATACGATTTTCCCACAACAAACACATCATTAACAGAGTCATTATTTCCCGCTGACTAAGCGGATGAGGTTGAAGCCTTTTCTTGGAAATACCAAAAAAACCATTTCTGCAGTTTTTGAACACGTTTTGATATAGTAAATTTGTTTACCATAGTAATTCTATAAAATTCTCTTATGATAATTATTATAAATAGTGTTACGTTTTAGTAACCATCTAAAGACCAGATTCGGAAGGTATCAAGTCATTGCTGCAATGGATTTTTCTGTTATGTTGTAATTAAAATTATATAAATTTTAATTTTAAAAAGTCAGTTAACTGCCATCTAACACGACCTATACTTGTATTTTAAGATTTTCATACCTTTCCTCTGGTGTGATAAAAACCAGAAAGTCGCATGAAAATGTGGATCTTTTAGTATAACATTAAAACACTCAACTGCCAAATATTTACCTGTAATATTTCTACAGCTGTCATTCCAGACCTAATTGACACGCTTTATTCTTTTCGTTAAATTTTAAATTAAAACTCAATCGAATAATAGTGATTATATAATTAGATCCCTAAATGGGTGGAATAACAAACAAGAGCTAAGAACTGAAATTATTTTATTTAAATATAAATAAATGTTACAATGAGTTATGGAAGCAAATTTTGTGAATGAAATCACATGTTGTAAAACACCGGCGAGAAGTTGACTGGATACAAGGCCTCAAGCATTTCTCGAGTCTGTTCGCTCCTGGGGTTAAACTGGGTAACAACATACATGATTGTATGGAAGCACGTAGGTTGGTGGTTAATACTATCACTTATCGCGATCAGTTTGAGAGAGCTGTTTACTGCACGGACCATTGAATTGGAATTTAAGTATAATATTGACCAACAAGGGCTCTAATCCTGCGCGGACTAGTGTTCATTTTATCAGTACTGTGAACCTTGGCAGGTCTCTGTAAGTCTACGGCGAAAGGGTAGAATACGGCTAATACATAGAGATCGTCACGCTAGAAGGTGTGAGTGACTGGTAGCAGGGAAGGGTCAAAGAAGAAAATCTTTGCTATCATTATTTACGCAACGGTCAGAAAAAGTTTTAGAGTATTGTGGTTGCGATTAAATAACATCTGTAAATAGCTCAGTAGATTACCCAAACACCGTTTTTTTAGTCAAATTATAAGTGCTTTCGCATAAAAACTTCGGACTTACCTAAATGATCGATTCATGTAAGGCATGATCGCAAGTTTTTTTGATCATTGTTGCAGGGTATTATGGGAATTCTTTCTGCTACTCCTTTGGCACAAGGACGCAAATACAAATCCCCGATTAATTTCATGCCAAAAACGTTTCAAAAGGTTATAGTATTTATTTAAGATGGTAACCCTAATTAATAGCGATACGGCATTGGCATTCATGGTGGAAAATCCAACAGCCAAAATAAGGTAAGTGACTTCAAAGCTGACGGAAAATGTCAGGTGCTATCCTCGGGAAAAGTATGATAATTTGACAATAGAAGGATAAGGAATAAGCTGTTGGACGGGGCTAACGATGAATACGTTGGACTAAACTGAAGGCATTTTCCCTATAAAGTTTTAACACTATTGACATTTAAAGCATTCCAGGACGCAGCAATCCTCTTAATCTAACATGGACGATTTATAAAAAGATTGTGATTTTATAAAGTGATTTATAAGGAGATCTATAAAGAGATTCACTTCATAGTTATCTTAAGGAATGAAAAATCTGACCATAACATTGTTATTAAATTTAATAAAATACTAAAAAATAACGTGTATATATTAAATTTTGTAAAATATATGCTGGTAATATTGTCTGAAATATATTTTTCTTTCAACAAATATCAAAATATACATAGATATTTCTCACTTACTTACGGGAAAGTCTGAGCGTCAACTAATATATTTTTAAACTGAATACAGACGTAGTTATATCATTCATTGAC
Source organism: Homalodisca vitripennis (assembly GCF_021130785.1). Classification (NCBI taxonomy): domain Eukaryota; kingdom Metazoa; phylum Arthropoda; class Insecta; order Hemiptera; family Cicadellidae; genus Homalodisca; species Homalodisca vitripennis. The sequence goes on along the minus strand of NW_025779049.1, from coordinate 1,011 downwards.
TGACAATTAACTGTCTATTTTATATCAAAGTAATGAAAATGAATGTCAAATCACTAACATTAACTCGTTTGCCTGTGAGCCACCCCAATAATTCTACCACATTTAGTCAATAATCTATCGTTGTCGAACCGATTTCTACCACAATATCACGTAAACACAATAGTATTGTTTTAGTTATAAAAGCTTAAAAAAATGTCCTCAATTTATAATATTTTTCATGTTTATGCTTTATATCAAACGTTTAATTTGAAAATTGATAAGCTGTCAATGTTCCGTAATTTTTTGTCCCACCATTCTGTAATAATTATTTACACAAATACAAGCAAATAAGTGTTTTGTTATTTCAACAGTTTTATTACAGTTTTGAATTAATTTTGAAAGGAATGAGTGTGATTATTTGCGTCTGTTTATATTTACACTTATGAATTTTGAGCGACTATTGTTTGTTATACAGTGTAAAATTATTCAGAATTGAAATATATTTCTATGTATGTTTCATATGTATATATATGTTCATCGTGTTCATTAGAAATAAAACACTCGTGTTTTGGCACCATTGAAAACTAATACATATAGGTAACGAAAATGGTAAATTAAGCATATAATTATCTTGGGTATTGATCTCTCCACTTTAACATTACTTGTAGTTGTGTTTGTAATGCCCAAAAATACTTTAGCCCAATTAAGCCTGGGCAAGGACTGCATCTGCAAAAGGTATATACAATTCTTTATTATTACGTAGTGTTAACATAATGTCAAATAATCTTTCCGAACATAATGTATTTCTAAAGATTTACTTGCTTAGAGTTTGTTATTATCGATACATAGTTAAAAAATAACATTTACCATATTCATGTTCCAAAAATAAATAGAAATCAAAATGAGAGTCTTTCAACGTCTTTGGTGTGAACGGATGTGTAAATCAGTGCGTTGAATGTGCATTATTTGTTTAGTACATGCTTTGGTCACTATGGACACAGAGGTATACGAATTATTTAATATAGAAATTTT